>NC_084734.1:23011076-23176076 GCF_033978785.1 Entelurus aequoreus
GCATCAAATTCTAAAGTTATTGATTATTTGCACAAAAAAAAAAGCTTATCAGTTTGAACATCAAATATGTTGTCTTTGTAGCATATTCAACTGAATATGGGTTGAAAATGATTTGCAAATCATTGTATTCCGTTTATATTTACATCTAACACAATTTCCCAACTCATATGGAAACGGGGTTTGTAGTTCAGGACATAAAACAATATCTTTACAGGTGCAATTCCAACCAAAATAGACCAATTAGTGATATTAGGCGTGCTCCCTAAGTTTCTGCACATATTGGAACACCTTTTTAGTTCCAAAATGTGGGCGGGGCCTGCATCAGCCTGCTGACTTCACCTAGAGAAGACTGTAGGCAATTTCATATTGTGTATTATAGTGTTTTGGTAGCATCTTCATCCCGAGTCACGTTATCCCGCACAGAATTTGAAGGAATTATCAAATATGTCCGCCAGATGCTTTGTTGCAGGTTGTAACAACACTGACTGGCGCTAAAATGGGACGGATCAAGCGAGAGGAGTGTCATTTGCAGCAATCATTTTAGTGATTCTGACTTTGAAGAAGAAGGGCTTTGGTCGGAAAAAATATCAAAGACTCAAGCAAACGCGATCCCGAAAATCAGGAGCACCCTCGAGGGGTGAAGGTCTGAGTCAGAACCTGTGGTAAAACTGAAAAAAACTAAACAAAAGAAAGTAAATTGTCTAAGTAGTCTTCTATTTTGCGTCCTCTTCTACTGATGTTTTTTTCGAGATCCTTGAGGAAATGCTGAAAGGGCATGAGAGAAACAGATAATAGTGTCTATGAAAGAGACAGTTGTTATATGTAATTTCTGTTTGTATTGTTAACAATATTTTGAAATAATCATGAACCTGGGCGACAAAACATGCAATTAAGTGATCAAAACTAAAATTGTATTTGCTTTGATCCACTTTTTCTATGTGGTGAAATAAGCTACAGTTTTATAGATCACTGTTTCTTAACCATAGGGGTCCATTGTTGGGCCGCGAATGCCCCCTGGATGACCGCCAAAATGATCTGTTTCTCAGCTGTGATCCATATATGGATGCAGCGGTACTCAGTTGCAATACTCTTTTCCACCACTTGTGGCAGTAAAGACAATTTCGTCTGGAGCTAAAGTCAAAAATAACTTTCTTAAGCACAAAAAATATGATTAAAGTTGTGAAGCTGTTGTGACAGTCTCGTGCTGTCGTGCGGGTTCCACGGACCACCAAGGAAGGACATGTTGCGGGCAGGTTTAGACTTCTTTATTTTGCAATACATATTTGTCGTCGGTCAGGTCGCTTTTCAGCTCCGCCTCCACCTGCTCGCTCTGCCGTTCGCTTTTCAGCGTCACGGTGTCGTCGTCTTCCTTGCGCTCTCTTTCGCTCTCGCTCTGCATCCGCCCCTCTCTGGCTCCTTCTGTTATCTCCGCCTCTCCCCCTCACGTCCACGGCTGCCGCCCTCTTATACAGTTCACAAGGATTATTAAATTGTGCCCAGCTGAGCGCTCCACACACCTGGTGATAATTGCGGCGTTGATCTCGGCACGCTCCGCCTCGCTGCTCTCTCGCCGTCCACGCCTCCTCGCCGCCATCTTGGAGCGGGCTGCCTCTCTGTTGGACTGCCGGCCCTGCCTCTCCACAGCTGTATTTTCATTTGCACTTAAATTAATTGACAATTTATTTAAGCAACATATATATTACCCTGTACACCTCAGACTTCCAGTATAGTTCCAGGTCCTGCCATCTGCAGAAATACTCTGATGACTCTGCTGTGGTCGGGTGTATCGGGGAGGGACAGGAATTGGAGTACATGACACTGATTGCTGACTTTGTGGAGTGGTCTCAGGTGAACCATCTGCTCATTATTGTGGACAAGACCAAGAAGCTGGTCATCAACTTCAAGAAGAAAATGACCATCAACATCCAGGGGCCGTGGCGGTAGTGGGGGAGTACAAGTACCTGGAAGTCCACTTGAACAGCAGACTGGACTGGAAGGACAACAGCAAAGCTGTATACAAGAAGGGCATAAGCAGACCCTTCAACTGAGGAAGCTTAGGTCCTTTAATGTGTGAAGCAAGCTGTTGGAGATCTTTTTTCAGTCTGTTGTGGCCAGTGCCCTGTACTTTGCAGTGGTTTGTTTGGGGGAGCAGCACCAGCAAACTGATCTTGGCACACAGTTGGAGGCGTTTGTGTCAGTGAGGGACAGTGAGGGACAGGAGGACACTGGACAAACTGCTCGCCATCATGGACAATCCTGCCCACCCACTCCACCAGACAATTGAGGGTCAGCGTAGCTCATATTCCAACAGGATCCTTCAGCTTTGTTCCCACAGTGTTGGATTCAAGAACTCCTTCATTCCGCACTCCATCCAGCTGTACAATCACTCGCCATACAGCAATAGATGATATCTGTCTATTACCTGAACGCTTCTATGTTAGCTACCTCTCTTTGTTTATAATGTATATTTTCTGCTGGATTTACTCTTTTTTTATGTTGCCCTTTTTTTTGCTGCAGCTGTTATATATATTGTAATATTGTACAATTGGGATTTGTTGTATATATATTGTATATACTATATACTGTATATATAATATGTAAATATTACGTATATGTTATACAAACCCCAATACCAATGAAGTTGGCACGTTGTGTAAATCATAAATAAAAACCAAATGCAATGATTTGCAAATCCTTTTCAACCTATATTCAATTCTAAGTTATGATTATTTGCAAAAAAAATAAAAATGTCCTAGTTCGAACATTAAATATCTTGTCTTTGCAGTCTATTCAATTGAATATAAGTTGAAAAGGATTTGCAAATCATTGTATTCTGTTTATGAATTACACAAGATCAGACTAGATCTGACCAATCTAAGTCTAAGACTAGATCTGACCAATCTAAGTCTCAGACTAGATCTGACCAATATGAGTCTCAAACTAGATATGACCAATCTAAGTATAGGACTAGATTTTACCAATCTGAGTCTTAGACTAGATCTGACCAATCTAAGTCTCAGACTAGATCTGACCAATCTAAGTCTAAGACTAGATCTGACCAATCTAAGTCTATGACTAGATCTGACCAATCTAAGTCTAAGACTAGATCTGACCAATCTAAGTCTAAGACAAGATCTGACCAATCTAAGTCTAAGACTAAATCTGACCAATCTAAGTCTATGAGCATGAACTGGTTAAGCATACCCAGATGAGAAGCGAAACGTCTTTTAGACAAACCAAACAGTCCAGTTGCGATCGATTGAATGCCCTGAGAATATTTATTATTATTTATTATAAACTTAGTTAAAATGGATTTCCTTTTGCACCTAGTAATTTTATGTGAACTTATTTTTCATCAGTTTTTACGAGTTTTTTTACTTATTTTTGACATTAGCCTGACAAAAATTTGGTGATTAACACATGCGTTTATATCATTTGGCAAGGTGTATCCTGTTAAAGAGTAAGTAGGTTAGATATAATTATTGAATATGATCAAAATCAAGATTACTAAATTTGTGTTAATATTTGAGTGGACCCCTGTGTACTGGAAGAAAATTGGGTCAAAAAGGTTAAGAACTATTGCTGTTGATGAAGTCACACTGAGAGTCTGGCAATGAAAAGTACAGTTATGTTGCTACTGATTGTTAAAAAACTATTTTTTTATCTTGGAAATGACTGCCAGAATTATTTTCAGGTGCAAAAAACACATACAATAACTTGTTAGTGAAATTGTATTCATCTGGGTCACCATGGGGTCCCAATGTTCAAACATTTAATCACATTTCTAGAATTCAATAACATGAATTGCTGTCTAATTGGCTTCAATGATCCAATTACATTTAGAATTGTTCAATGTCTTGCGTTTGACCCACATTTTTAGACATGGTCGGTCTCTTCAAACGCCTTGGCCAGAGTAAGTAGGCGACTCAAATCTGAGCTGCTGACCTGCTGTCGTGTCATCGCCTTACGCGGCTAATCCCGGTGCGACACTCAAACACGTCTCAAACTGACTCCCCTTTGTCCACCCGGAGC
The DNA here is from genome assembly GCF_033978785.1 of Entelurus aequoreus. Classification (NCBI taxonomy): domain Eukaryota; kingdom Metazoa; phylum Chordata; class Actinopteri; order Syngnathiformes; family Syngnathidae; genus Entelurus; species Entelurus aequoreus. Next base: position 23,015,109 of record NC_084734.1, read on the forward strand.
ACCAAAACCCACATGATTAGTGCCCCTGCCCACATCAGAATGTGCCTACGTGTTTGGAAATGTGTACCTTAAAATAGACTTTGGGCTGGGGCTGTAGAGGGAAAAAAAATTGAGGTTTGGACCAAAAAAAAAGGGCCATATTGTTCAAGTGAGGTCATCAGTGGAAAAATAACAAATTATGGGTCCCCCGGCCCTCCTTCCTCACGGGCAGCCTGTGCTACAGCATATCCCCTCCCGAAAGGAAAACAAGATGAGAATGAGAAAAGCCACTTTAAGAAAAAAAATATTTGAATTCATTAATAAATGAATAAGTTGAATGAATCTACAAGCTTTAATTTTCATTAAATCCACAAAGCAAACATGGAGATGCATTCCTCAGAAGGGCAGTGCACAGATGGTGAAGCAAACATCTCCTCCGGCTTCCACCTGGTGTGTTTGGGCCGTCTGATTCGCCGCCGCCCAGCCCGCTCACCTCGGAAGGCGATGAAAGGAGTTCCTTGGGTCGGTGAATGAACCTCTTGTACGGCCGCGGCTGCATCAACGGCGTCATTGACGACCGTTTGTGTTGACTTTAACACCAAATATAGACACGCCGTGCGACGTAATGCGCCCTCTTTAGAAACTGTGACGGCCGGGTGGTATGACATCCTGCACAGCCAATCGTTTAGCACACATTTTTTCCCTTCCATTTAAGCCCAATAAGGATAATGGGGGGGGGAGCAGGGCTGGATGACGTCACGGTGCTACTGTAGCCTGTTTGTAACGGTCAATGATTGCAGGAGGAAGTGAGAATACACAACTTAGAGACTGAGAGACAAAACAATTGAATGGTTTAAGACAGACCTCCTGCGAGGCAGCCCAACCTTTGCACGGTATTTACTCGGTTTGGCACACCTCTTTTTTTGACACAGTACTCAATTTTTGTTTCATCAGTTACAAAGTAAAGTAGGTTTTTCTTCCTGGGCTCATGCCCCGCCCCTCTACAATAAATCAGGTCTTTTTAAACTAATCGTGTAATCGGCTCTAGATTTAGCGCCGCCCTAGTGGCTCCCTGGAGCTTTTTCAAAAATGTGTGAAAATGGAAAAAATGAAAAATATATATATCTTTTGTTGTACAAACATAATATGGTTTCTGTCAGAGAACAAACATGACACAAACCTTCTTAATTGTTAGAAATTCCACTGTTTATATTGAACATAATGAGAGTGCTTGGCGAGCACCGTTTTGTCCTACTAATTTCAGCGGTTCTTGAACTCACTGTAGTTTGCTTGCATGTACAACTTTCTCCTATGGTGCCACACAAAGACGTGTTTAATGCCACTCCTTCTTTGTCTCATTTTGTCCACCAAACATTTTATGCTGTGCGTGAATGCACAAATTGTTATTGACTTGTTGGAGTGCTAATCAGGCATATTTGGTCAATCCATTACTGCAAGCTAATCGATGCTAACATGCTATTTAGGCTAGTTGCATGTACATATTGCATCAGTATGCCTCGTTTGTAGGTATATTTGAATTAATTGAATTTCCTTTACTTATGTCCTCTGTGTATTTCATTTATATTTGCATGTCTCATGACATATGTATGTAATATTAGCTGCATTTCTGATAGTTGTTTGTGTGCCATGTTGTTCCAGACCACAGCAAACGTTACCCAGCTTGCAAAGATTGTAATAAATCCATTAGAAGAAGACAGCGTGCCGTTTCCTAACTTGGACACACACATCTATACCTTTGGCCATACTGAGCCAGTAATTTCCAGAAGTTATCACATCCTGTGAGAAGCCTCCATTTTACTAATGATTTCCAATGTTCCAAAAATGTGTAGAATAAAAATTAAAATACAACATTTCTGTCAATGAAGATTTGTGTCAGTCTTTGATAGTAGGCTAATATAGCTAATATAGACACTTACACCATGTGTTGCCTTCATTATAGCACTTATATAATACTTTTAAAGTCATTTTGATAGTAGGCTAATATAGCTAATATAGACACTTACATCATGAGTTGTCTTCATTATACCACTTATATAAGACTTTTAAAGTCATTTTGATAGTAGGCTAATATAGCTAATATAGACACATCATGTGTTGTCTTCATTATAACACTTATATAAGGCTTTTAAAGTAATTTTGATAGTAGGCTAATATAGCTAATATAGACACTTACACCATCATGTGTTGTCTTCATTATAACACTTATATAAGACTTTTAAAGTCATTTTGATAGTAGGCTAATGTAGCTAATATACACACTTACATCATGTGAAACATCAGGTGAAACATCTGGTTAACTGGTGCAGAACCAACAACCTGGTCCTGAATGTCAACAAGACCAAGGAGATCATCGTTGACTTCAGGAAGCACCAGTCCAGCCACGCTCCACTCTACATCAACGGCACAGCGGTGGATATCTCCACCAAGTTCCTGGGGGTGCAGATAACTGACAATATAACCTGAGCTCTTGTAAAAAGAGCTCAGCAGCGCATGCACTTTTTGCGTCGGATGAAAAGAGCACAGCTCCCTCCCCCCATTCTCACCACATTCTACAGAGGCACTATAGAGAGCCTACTGACCAACAGCATCTCTGTCTGGACTGGAGCCTGCAATGCCTCAGACTGGAAGTCTCTCAAGAGAGTGGTGAGGACGGCGGAAAAGATCATCAGGACTCCTCTTCCTCCTATCTAGGAGATCGCAAAAAGCCGCTGCCTGACCAGGGCTCAGAAAATCTGAAGACTCCTCCCACCCCAACAAGGACTGTTTTCACTGCTGGACTCTAGAAAGAGGTTCCGCAGCCTCTGAAGCAGAACCTCCAGGTTCTGTAACAGTTTCTTCCCTCAGGCCGTAAGACTCTTAAAAGCATCATAATTAAATTATCCCCTCAACTCCCCCCAAAATGGATTAACTCGCTGGAATAAAAAAGACAATATAACATATATCCATAAACGTGGACGCATGTGAAAATGTGTAATATATTTATCTGTACAGTAATCTATTTATTTATTTATGTGTACATATTTATATATATTTATTTATTTTATATATATATATTAGGGCTGGGAATCTTTGGGTGTCCCACGATTCGATTCAAAATTGATTCTAGGGTCACGATTCGATTCAAAATCGATTTTTTTTTTTTCAATTCAAAACGATTCTCAATTCAAAAACGATTTATTTTTTTTATTTTTTATTTTTTATTTTTTTTAAACAATACACAACAATACCATAATAATGCAATACAATTTAATTTTGGAGTTCTGAACTTGTAATTTCTTGCAGTGTTTATTAAGTGGTAATATGTCACATTTGTCCCAATTAACTTTATACCCTGATAAACAGCCATATTCAGTGATGACATTATTGATATAAAGAAGAGAGGAGTTAACATGTGAAAGGTAAAAAAATTATGTCGTCACAATACATCGATAGCTTATTATACTGAGAGCCAATTTTTATACCATGAATATTATTTTCACTTCTTATTTTTGCAGCTAAGGGTTCAATAACCAAATTAAATAATAATCCAGATGCAGGACATCCCTGTTTTACTCCTCTTTTTAACAAAAAAGGTTCTGAAATACGATTATTGGTTTTGACTGATGCCATGGGCCTTGTATAAAGCATCTTAATCCATTGTATAAAATTATCTCCAAATCCAAATTTACGTAATGTGCAAAACATAAATGACCAGTTTATGCGGTCGAATGCCTTCTCCGCATCAACAGTACATACTGCTGTGGGATAAGGGAGACTTCTAGCATAGTAAATAACATTAAACAATATCCTTGTATTGTCTGAAGATTGTCGACCTTCCATGAAGCCAGTTTGGTCAGTATGAATTAATTTTCCTATTACATTTGATAATCGTGTGGCTTAGATTTTTGCCAAGATTCAAAAGGATTATCTATTCATTCAATACATAGTATTTCAGCAGGATCTACCCCAGTCTGCTGACATGCAAGCAGAGTAGTAGATTTTTGTAAAAAGCTTTTATAATTGTAAAGGACAATGTTTTATCAACTGTTTGCAATAATGTACATTTGTTTTAACTATTAAATGAACCAAAAATATGAATTATTTTTACTTTGTGAAAATATTGGACACAGTGTGTTGTCAAGTTTATGAGATGCGATGCAAGTGTAAGCCACTCTGACAATATTGCTCTTTTTTATTTTAATGTCTAATGATAATGTCAATGAGGGATTTTTAATCACTGCTATGTTGAAATTGTAACTAATATTGATACTGTTGTTGATAATATCCATGTTTGTTTTAGTACTTTTGGTTTGTTCTGTGTCGTGTTTGTGTCTCCTCTCAATTGCTCTGTTTATTGCAGTTCTGAGTGTTGCTGGGTCGGGTTTGGTTTTGGAATTGGATTGCATTGTTATGGTATTGCTGTGTATTGTTTTGTTGGATTTATTAATAAAAAAATAAAAAATAAAAAATAAAAATAATAATTAAAAAAAAAAATAGATTTTTTAAAAATGAGAATCGATTCTGAATCGCACAACGTCAGAATCGCAATTCGAATTTGAATAAATGTTTTCCCCCACCCTTAATATATATATATACATATATACACTACCGTTCAAAAGTTTCGGGTCACCCAAACAATTTTGTGGAATAGCCTTAATTTCTAAGAACAAGAATAGACTGTCGAGTTTCAGATAAAAGTTCTCTTTTCCTGGCCATTTTGAGAGTTTAATTGACCCCACAAATGTGATGCTCCAGAAACTCAATCTGCTCAAAGGAAGGTCAGTGTTGTAGCTTCTGTAACGAGCTAAACTGTTTTCAGATGTGTGAACATGATTGCACAAGGGTTTTTTAATCATCAATTAGCCTTCTGAGCCAATGAGCAAACACATTGTACCATTAGAACACTGGAGTGATAGTTGCTGGAAATGGGCCTCTATACACCTATTTGTAGATATTGCACCAAAAACCAGACATTTGCAGCTAGAATAGTCATTTACCACATTAGCAATGTTTAGAGTGTATTTCTTTAAAGTTAAGACTAGTTTAAAGTTATCTTCATTGAAAAGTACAGTGCTTTTCCTTCAAAAATAAGGACATTTCAATGTGACCACAAACTTTTGAACGGTAGTATATATATATATATATATATATATATATATATATATATATATATATATATATATATATATATATACTTTAAAAGTCTTATATAAGTGTTATAATGAAGGCAACGCATGATGTAAGGGTCTATATTAGCTATATTAGCCTACTATCAAAATGACTTTAAAAGTCTTATATAAGTGTTATAATGAAGACAACACATAGACTTAGACTTATACCTAGACTTATAAATATATATATATATAATATATATATATATGCATATATATATATATATATATATATATATATATATATATATATATATATATATATATATATATATATATATATATATATATATATATATATATATATATATATATATATATATATATATATATATATATATATATATATACCTAGACTTATAAATATATATATATATATAAAATATATATATATATATGCATATATATATATATATATATATATATATATATATATATATATATATATATATATATATATATATATATATATATATATATATATATATATATATATATATGCATGCATATATATATATATATTTTATATATATATATATATATTTATAAGTCTAGGTATAAGTCTAAGTCTATGTGTTGTCTTCATTATAACACTTATATAAGACTTTTAAAGTCATTTTGATAGTAGGCTAATATAGCTAATATAGACACTTACATCATGCGTTGCCTTCATTATAACACTTATATAAGACTTTTAAAGTAATTTTGATAGTAGGCTAAAATAGCTAATATAGACACTTACATTGTGAGTTGTCTTCATTATAACACTTATATAAGACTTTTAAAGTAATTTTGATAGTAGGCTAATACAACTAATATAGACACTTCCGTCATGTGTTGTCTTTATTATAACACTTACATAAGACTTTTAAAGTCATTTTGATAGTAGGCTAATATAGCTAATATAGACACTTACATCATGTGTTGTCTTCATTATAACACGTATATAAGACTTTTAAAGTCATTTTGATAGTAGGCTAATGTAACTAATATAGACAATTACATCATGTGTTGTCTTCATTATAACACTTATATAAGACTTTTGAAGTCATTTTGATAGTAGGCTAATATAGCTAATATAGACACTTACAAAATGTATAAGCTATATAAGGCTTTTAATTTTTTTCGGCTCCAGACAGATGTTTTATTTTAAATGTATGCTCTTTCAACATTTTTGATTGCTCACCCCTGGTAGGAACTGACAAAAATTAGTGATAGACACATAATCTTCCTCAGCGTGAGACGAAAAAACAATTATTTGTACTATCGGAGCCGTTGCACCACAAACGGTGACACCACTTCCTGTTCTCACACGACTGTTGATAAGCATTACTCGTTGTCATAGAAACCGACTATAGCAACCAGAGAAAAAGGACAAACTTTGGCACAAAAACCCCAATTCATAAGGGGGGGGGGTTCTTCTATCTTTATAGTTTGACATTGGCTAAACATTAGTTTTTTTCGACATCATCATGGCTGTCACAGGCCCGTGGGTTTAAAGAGGGGGTGGGATTTTACATTGAACAAACAGTCTGGGTCTGGTCACCTCCCCGATCATGACTGAGGGGTTTCCCAAGTCGGACCAATGCTTTCTTTTTTAGTTTCCCTTTCCAACTCTCTCCTATCTCAATGCTCCGTCTTGTCTGAGAGGTGGGAGCCTGCCTGCCCCTGTAAATGCCCATATAAGGCGTTTCGATTAGGGACCCGGCCCCATTTCTCCCTGGGAGCTGAACAGTAGGTGTTTCCAGAGGCTCCTGCTGGGCTCAGACACAGAGAGGAAGCTAAACAGGAAGCAGATAAAAAAAAAAAGCTGCTGTGCTTCTGGGGATGACATCATAGCTTGTTTTTTTTAACTCCCTTCTGTTCACAGGGAGGGGGAGGGGTATGTTATGGCTAAGACGGGACTCTGGGACGGGAAAGGAGGACTTGTTAAAAAAGGTGTCTCACTCAGCAGAAATTGAGAAGAGAAACCATTTCCTTGTCAGCCTCTCTCTGCGTCTCTGTGTCTCAGTATCTTACAAAAGTGAGTACACGGCAATTATTATAGTATACTGAATATATAACAGTGGTAAGTCCACACACAGACATTGTCAAAATAGAGGGTTGTCGCCAGAGGTGGGACCAAGTCATTGTTTTGCAAGTCACAAGTAAGTCTCAAGTCTTTGCCCTCAAGTGAAGTCCCGAGTCAAGACAGGCAAGTCCCGAGTCAAGTCCAAAGTCAAGACTGGAAAGTCTCAAGTCAAGTCCCAAGTCCTGCATTTTGAGTTTTGAGTCCTTTCATGTCCTTTTAACCACAGACTATTTTATTTACACAGATTGTGTATGCTTTTAAAACGCTGTATTTATTTATTAAAACACGTGCATTTGAAATTGCAGGAAAAAAAATAGTGCTGACATTGCACTTCATAATAGCACTATCAACCAGTCATTTTAACATTTAACTCATTCCTTTACATAATAAACACATTTGAAAAAAGTGCAACTGTACTTATTTGCACAAAAGTGTTAACATTGTATTTCCAAGGCATATTGCATTGTAGCTAGTTAGTTCCACAGCAGTTTCTATCCTGTTCTTACCTTATCTCATTGATCTCATCTCATACTGTATGTGTGTTTATGTGTGCGTACACATGAAAAACATAAGAAATACATGAACAAAACAATGAACAGAGTTGTACTTTTTAGATGTCAGGGCCCTATGCAATATGTACACATATTCTTAATATAGTATACATTTTAACTGACCTTTGTTTGACTATGTTTGTCTTTTTGTAGGTGGCTAAAATGCGCGGTGCTGCTGACTGCCGTCTAACGTTACATTGACTGACGTAATGTTATGTATGATGGGTTCCCACTTCTCTCTGAGCGCTTTGAGTATCTAATAATAGAAAAGCGCGATATAAAATCTAATCCATTATTATTATTATTATTAAGTATAGGTACCTCATTCAACCCTGCTTAAAAAAAATCACTTGACAAAAAGTATGAATAAGGTAGCGAACAGCAGTGGACGCAACAGATTGCCGTGTTTGCAATGACGTTATAACCATAGACATCTTATAAGTAGACGCAATATTGGCTGCTGTGACGCGAGCAATTTGGCCGCCATCTTGAAGTGGTGATGAGGAGCCGGCGAGCAGCCTAAACTGACAGTTGACAGGTAGAAAACAAAGATGCCGCCGGGCTGGTGTTCAGCGTTTTTCCTGCTCAAATGAGCGGACTGTTGAAAATAGTAATCGGGGGATTACTTTTCACAAATAAGATTAAACATTAACGTACTATTGGTTTTATTTTGTGAAAATAATATTACCACAGAGTTGAGAAGGAGCAAAGATCTTGAATATTTGTATGTGAAAATCACAAAGAAATCTTCTGGGGGAGGATGACGCCCCTACAGGGGATTGGTTTACAAACTTTCAGCTCCACCTAAAACAAAATTTACCAGCCGCCACTGATTATGATGCATTCTCATTTTAGGCAAAATATAAGACAATACTTTCTTAACAGTATAATTGTAACCAGGAATAAGTCTTCAAGTAACAATATTGAAATACTAACATTGTTGGGTAAGACAGAATTTGGTTTTATTCTGAATCCAGTGAAACAGATTGGTGGTTTTAGCTGATATAAAGACTTTCAGGTGTTTATATATGTTTATGTTAAGTATTTGGCAGACGCTTTTATCCAAAGCGACATACATAAAAAATACATATAAAACAATCACTGTAAACATTATCATTTAAGGGAAGAATGTACAAACTGTAATACAAAATATCAATACAAAGTGTCAAGACAGAATAAACTCTGCTGCTGCAGCAACAGAGATACAGTCTAAGATATATAGATATCTAATGTGTACAGACATTGTTTATGTAGGATATACGCATGTATATATAACCTTATCATATTGTTTCTTCAATTTAAAAATAGCTGACCATTTTTTTCCCCCCTTCTCTGGGATTATATTCCCAGTTTTGATCTCGGACGTCTGGTCACTTATAGCATATAAGAATATTCTATTACTGTTAAGCAAACTATGAATACTAAAACACGCCAAAACATGTGTCCTTTATCATAGCTACACGTATGACAAAAAAGCGCGTGAAAATCAGTGGTATTCAGTGAGGTAAAATGAATTAAATGCGCTGACAGTGCGCTGCCAAATGAATTGCACTGAGTGGAGCGGATCACCACTCCAAGATGGCGGCCCCGCGTCTCGTCAGCGCCAGTAGGCAGTAGCGCTCAATGCTGCGTCTACTTATAAGATGTCTATGGTTATAACGTTAGCAGTGAGTTTACAGCCTCACTGATTTAACTACACAGCAAATAAAAGTCCCGTTACTTAGTCAATAAACGTTATCTTACATTCAAAACTTACCCTTCTTTGTGCATCTTCAAATGTCGAACGAAGTTGGAAGTTGTTGCGTCTCCGTCTGTAATCTTCGAACTGCATGTTTAGCATATTGCAATTCGTTTTTTGTTGACTAAGTCGTAGTTTTTATACCTGAAAGAAACCAACTTTGGCATATGTTTTTCTCACTGGCGCGTTGTTTGATAACTCTTGTCGGTGGTTGTCCTGCAATTTGATTGGATGAATGCTGTGGGATGAAAACAACGTAGATCTAATTTGATTGGCTATTGTACTGAGAGCACACACACAAAATGAAAGATACAGAGCGCTCCTGAATAACTTTTTAATCTTTGGGTTTTGGGGAAAGTAGCAAGTCATGTCAAGTCAAAAGGCTCAAGTCCAAGTGAAGTCACAAGTCATTGATGTTAAAGTCTAAGTCGAGTTGCAAGTCTCTTTACATTTTGTCAAGTCGAGTGTAAAGTCATCAAATTCATGACTCGAGTCTGACTCGTGTCGAAGTCATGTGACACGAGTCCACATCCCTGGTTGTCGCCAGAGATGTCCGATAATGGCTTTTTTGCCGATATCCGATATTCCGATATTGTCCAACTCTTAATTACAGATTCCGATATCAACTGATACCGATATATACAGTCGTGGAATTAACACATTATTATGCCTGATTTTGTTGTGATGCCCCGCTGGATACATTAAATAATGTAACAAGGTTTTCCAAAATAAATCATTGAAAAAAAATGCCAACATGGCACTGCCATATTTATTATTGAAGTCATAAAGTGCATTATTAGTGGGCGGGTGGTGTATATTGTAGCGTCCCGGGAGAGTTAGTGCTGCAAGGGGTTCTGGGTATTCCTTCTGTTGTGTTTATGTTGTGTTACGGTGCGGATGTTCTCCCGAAATGTGTTTGTAACTCTTATTTGGTGTGGGTTCACAGTGTGGCGCATATTTGTAACAGTGTTGAAGTTGTTTATACGGCACCCTCAGTGTGACCTGTATGGCTGTTGACCAAATACGCCTTGCATTCACTTGTGTGTGTGAAAAGCCGTAGATATTATGTGACTGGGCCAGCACGCAAAGGCAGTGCCTTTAAAGTTTATTGGCGCTCTGTACTTCTCCCTACGTCCGTGTACACAGCCGCGTTTAAAAAGTCAGAAATTGTACTTACCAAAACTGATACCGATAATTTTGAAACCGATACCGATAATTTCCGATATTACATTTTAAAGCATTTATCGGCAGATAATATCGGCAATCTGATATTATCGTACATCTCTAGTTGTCGCCATACCAATATTTTGGTACCGGAACCAAAATGTTTTCCGATATTTTTTGATACTTTTCTAAATAAAGGGGGTCACAAAAAATTACATCTTTGGCTTTATTTTAACCAAAAAACTTTCTTTACATTAAACATATGTTTCTTATTGCAATCCAAGAACAATTTAGTCATTAAATAAATTAGTGAACTTACTGGACAACTTGTCTTTTAGTAGTAAGTAAACAAATAAGGGCTCCTAATTAGTCTGCTGACATATGCAGTAACATATTGTGTCATTTATCATTCTATTATTTTGTCAAAATTATGAGGGACAAGCTGTAAAAATATATTATAATCCACTTGTTCATTTACTGTTAATATCTGCTTATTTTCCGTTTCAACATGTTCTATCTACAATTTTGTTAAAATGTAATAATCACTAATTCTTCTGTTGTGTGGACGCTTTACATTAGTTTTGGATTATACCACAAATTTAGGTATCGATCCGATACCAAGTAGTTACAGGATCATACATTGGTCATATTCAAAGTACTCATATGTCCAGGGACGTATTTACTGAGTTTATAAACATAATATAACTTTTAAAAAAAGGAAAAGAGATGTTTTGACGATAAAAATTATTGATTTATACGCTATTGTACGTGGTATCATTACAGTGGATGTAGAGGTGTAGATCCACCCATGGCATTTGTTTACATTCAGGAGTGCCAGCTTTTGTTAGCGGTGAGCTATTGTATTCTCCTACGGTGTGTAGCGAAGCATGTTTAGCTATTCCTCGTCCTGCAGGGATGATATTTGCAAGAAACGTACTTTATTTGTCGCCACGGAGGCGAGGATTACTGATTTAGAAGTAGCTAAAACACACTGCCGACTGCAGATGGAGGTTAGCTGCTAGCTGAAACACCTCTTCCTGAGGGTGTTTCAGTCTTAAAGCTTCACCTTTATTTTTAGTTTTTAGGCCAAAATGCGTCCGTTCTCCCTTTTCTGTCTACATACTGTCTCCGTGATTGTGCGCTGCCGAACATGCTCCTCTGTTTGTAAAACCAGCAATGGCATGACGTGAAACAAACACACCTCCAAGTTGGAAAATGTCTTGTCGAGGAAGGTAAGAGTGACAGACTGGCCAAGTATGTCTCCCCCACACCTTAACCCACACCAAGGTGTCCAACATCCACCAGTGGACTCCAGTAAAAACCTTCTGTGTGGTTCTGGTGAAGTCCATGTCCAAGAGGATTGAGGCAGTCCTGGATACCAATGGTCCTCGCATTGGGATACAATGTGGATATGTTCACTTGGAGGTGTACTCACAGCTATTTTATCAACAATGGCTGTGTGTTTAATCATCTACACTGCTACTGTATGCAAGACGTACACTGACTACTCTAAAGTATAAGTAACTGTGATTTCTAAAGAAGACATACTGTAATTAAAAACCGGTTGCTTAACTATGTAGTAACCTGCTCATGAACATGACAATGTTTCTTCCCGGCACATACTTTTGTGGGTGTTCATGTGGTAATTAATCCCAATCTTCTATGCACCACGAATCGGTTTTGTTGGCATGAGTTTTACGAACCGGCCTTTCACGTGTAGCATATAAAAAAATAAGTGCATGAAAAATGCAACTCACCTTAAGGCTGAATTAGTGGTAGCCCAGGCCTATTTCTTTGTTTAAGAAGATGGAATGTTTTGTATTCGTGTCATGCCATCTGCACTGTGGACCAATCTGTGTCAAGCTCCGCCCCTTAGTTATCACACCACCAAGTTTGGCACTCTAACAAAGAAAAATGCCAAAGCTTAATTACGACTCCTAAGTGTTTATCGAAATGTTGTTCTGTCATAGTTGTTTATGCATTGGACATGTTTACTTTCCTTCCTTATAAGGTCCTGCTTGCAACTTTTATACGGCTGCCAGAGGGTGCTAACTTTCTAATGTGTTGTTAGCATTATACCCCGCCCTTTTCCGACATTGAGCCAGTAAACCACGCCCCACTTAACACACATTAGATTGTTGATGGGCAAGATATTTGGAAAATGTAGTACGCTTAACCAGAAGTTACTCTCCATTAAATGTAGCTAAGAATTGTAGCATGCTACACTACAAGCAATGCAGCTATATATATATATATATATATATATATATATATATATATATATATATATATATATATATATATATATATATATATATATATATATATATATATATATATATATATATATATATATATATATATATATATATATGCATTAAGCTACAGACCCCAATTTAAGGGCATTTCTATCTATGGGCCCACATGTATAATATCAATGTTCATGTAACTGAGAGTGTACAAATATTACTATTAACTATCTCTCATTTAGCTGGGGACACCCTACAACTAGACATAATTTCTAGGCGCAGTCTGGGCGTTGAGGGGATCCGGTTAAGTGGCTGCAGTATTAGGTCTCTGCTTTTTGCAGATGATGTGGTCCTGGTGGCTTCATCTGGCCAGGATCTTCAGCTCTCACTGGATCGGTTCGCAGCCGAGTGTGACACGACTGGAATGAGAATCAGCACCTCCAAGTCAGAGTCCATGGTTCTCGCCCGGAAAAGGGTGGAGTGCCATCTCCGGGTTGGGGAGGAGACCCTGCCCCAAGTGGAGGAGTTCAAGTACCTAGAAGTCTTGTTCACGAGTGAGGGAAGACTGGATCGTGAGATCGACAGGCGGATCGGTGCGGCGTCTTCAGTAATGCGGACGCTGTATCGATCCGTTGTGGTGAAGAAGGAGCTGAGCCGGAAGGCAAAGCTCTCAATTTACCGGTCGATCTACGTTCCCATTCTCACCTGTGGTCATGAGCTTTGGGTTATGACCAAAAGGACAAGATCACGGGTACAAGCGGCCGAAATGAGTTTCCTCCGCCGGGTGGCGGGGCTCTCCCTTAGAGATAGGGTGAGAAGCTCTGCCATCCGGGAGGAGCTCAAAGTAAAGCCACTGCTGCTCCACATCAAGAGGAGCCAGATGAGGTGGTTCGGGCATCTGCACAGGATGCCACCCAAACGCCTCCCTAGGGAGGTGTTTAGGGCACGTCCGACCGGTAGGAGGCCACGGGGAATACCCAGGACACGTTGGGAAGACTATGTCTCCCGGCTGGCCTGGGAACGCCTCGGAATCCCCCGGGAGGAGCTGGACGAAGTGGCTGGGGAGAGGGAAGTCTGGGCTTCCCTGCTTAGGCTGCTGCCCCCGCGACCCGACCTCGGCTAAGCGGAAGAAGATGGATGGATGGATGGCACCCTACAATAACATATTGGGGTCCCCAATATTTTTTTAGTTTGCCTTTGCTTTGGCCCACCCCTATAATGTTATTCATTTTCTCTACCTCCAGTAAAAAAAACAGCATCTGTCTATATCTTGACAAAAAAACAATGACTTGTGTGTTGTTTGGGAACAGTTGGTCATGGTTATGTGCAGTAAAACTTTTCCTGAAGTCAACTCACCTTAATGTGTGTTCCTAAATTTGTGTTCTACGTCTTAGATAAAGAGAGCAGTTTTGATTTTCGTTTACAGAGTAAACAACTAAAAACGGAGGTTTTGGGTGTTGTTTTCTCTAAAAGCATACATTTGTTTAAATATGCCCAAGGACACGCATTTTTGTGGGTTTCCTGCATGTTGTCTGCATCACTAAAGGAAAAATTGGAGAGAATGGAGAGAATTTCTCTCTGACATTTTCAATATGCTTCTTTGTTGAGTCGTCAGCTTGAAGCATCCCTCTGTCTCCGATTTTGCTTACTAGGGATTTTGTTCACTAGTTTTGATGACCCCCCTTATCTTGCTTCTGATTGGCCAGTCTGTAATGTTTCGCCCTAACCTTAGCCAATTGTGACTCATCAATCAAACACCAACCAACCATCATGGATGTTCTCCGTATGTATGGATGTTCTCATTCATCCAGGTCATTGGATTTTCTCCAAATTTTTGGCCTGAATACGCAGTCCATTTTCTTTCTTTGTAGCTTTGATGTAAGCTGCTTAGCTACGTGGCTCTTAAAGTAGCTAAGCTACAGGAATTGCTACTCATTCAAAAAGTAATGAAGCTGCCACCAAGCTACTGGAAAATGTAGTTAAGCTACGTAGCTTAGCAACATGTAGCTCGTTACTGCCCATCACTGGCGATTTGGCAAAGTGTATCTACTAACGTTAGCTATCATTGAATGTATATTCTATCGTATCAACAACATGATGATCCGGTGACAGGAAGAAGGGGGGGGGTAATATTTTGCAATGCAGTCTGCTGAAAATTATGGAAAGCTCTACTCTACATAGCAACTGACGCTGTGGTCAAAGTTGGACTTGCCACAAAGCGCAATTTAAGATATCCAACACTCTACTGCCATCTGCCAGCTAAAGTGGATAGTGTACGTCCCAAATTTGTCACGTTTCATGTGTCAAGTAAACCGTGACGAATGGGGCCCTATGAATCACCTTCCTACTGTACTTGTCTGGGGCTACTTTTTGTGAGTGTGCACGTGCTCCCTGTGTGTACGTTTGATCATTTTAAACGTGAGCAGGTTGCAAAAATCCCCTTTAAGCTTTGGATTTACACGGAGAAGGGCAGCCGAGTGGACTGCGATGTCGGGCCAGATCATCTTTTGTTATTAGACATACAGTATCTTTGTGGAATACACGCACGTGCCTCCTTAATTCGCCTGTAAATGAATATCGCCACACATCCCGCAGATGTAAAATCCCTTGAGTCCATTCAATTATCTTGCCTCTGTTCCCTCAAGGAAGCATGGAAGGTGTTAAATAGAAGATGAAAGAAGGTCTTAATGCACTGCAATAAATAGAACTTAGGTACAGATTCGACCTTCTCCCATGAAGAAGAATGACCCAGTTAGGGCGACAACACAAACAGCTGACAAAGGTAGTAACCTTCAGGTTTTAGACGCCATGCCGCAGAGAGGCATGTAGAATGAAAGCCCAAACTGAGGTCAATGCTAATAACAACTAAGAACATGCAAATGAAGTAAACCAACGGAAATTACAGAGTGGGTTTTTCTTGTAGAATTAAGTCACAAACACACTCTTCAGAAACTCAACTAATATCTCGGCGGTTGTGTGAGTCATGCTTTCACTCTGATAGTGCAGTCGGTGGCAACACCTTTCTCTTTTGCAATGCAAACCCGCACCCCCCTGGACACACCATGTTGCTATGGAGCAGCACGACGCTGTTGTTGTTGTTGAGGATGGTAACCAGGCATGTGTAGGCAAAAATATGACTCATTCAGAGAATAACTGCCAGAAATAACGGAACTAATAGTGTCTGCAAAAAACATTAGTATTTGAAGTCCGTTCTCAGGACAATTAAAATACATTTTTGTATACAAATGTATACAACTTGTTCACTTATGATCATACTTGCCAACCCTCCCAAATTTTCCGGGAGACTCCCGAATTTCAGTGCCTCTCCCGAAAATCTCCCGGGACAAACATTCTCCCGAATTTCTCCTGATTTCCAGCCGGACAACTATATTGGGGGCGTTCCTTAAAGGCACTGCCTTTAGCGTCCTCTCTCACCTGAAAAGGAAACTATTATACAGTATATGTCTCCGTTATCCATAGGTTTATCTATAACCTATAAAATAGACAGGCACAGAGCTATATCTCAGCGTGTGTTTATTCCAGCCAGCACGTTAATACACATAACACATAACATCCGGATTCCCATCATGCATTGCTTCAAAACTAGGGCAAGTAGTAATGTCCAAAATTTCCAGCCGGACAAACAATATTGGGGGCGTGCCTTAAAGGCACTGCCTTTAGTGTCCTTTCACCTGAAAAGGAGACTCTTATATATGTCTCCGTTTCCATAGTTTTATCTATAACCCATAACACGGTGGCCGAATGGATATAGTCACTCATGAACGGTCAGAGAAGCACAAGGCAGTATTATGGGCCACCTTGCAAGCAACATCCCGTTCTCATTTGCGGATGTTTTCAACAAATCCGTGAAGGATTTGTTCCCGGATTCAGAGATCGCTCGCTAGTACTCAAATGGCAAAACAAAGGCTACTCAAATAGTGAAAGGTAAGTGTTTTTTTTTTTTTAAGTAAGCAGCAAGTACAGTACAGTTAGTAGAACAACTGTGTTTTCAGTACTGTGTACTGTACTATATATATATATATATATATATATATATATATATATATATATATATATATATATATATATATATATATATGTGTGTATATATATTTATTTATATATATATATATATATATATATATATATATATATATATATATATATATATATATATATATATATATATATATATATATATATATATATATATATATATATATATATATATATATATATACGGGGGGACGGCGTGGCGAAGTTGGGAGAGTGGCTGTGCCAGCAATCTGAGGGTTACTGGTTCAATCCCCACCTTCTACCATCCTAGTCACGTCCGTTGTGTCCTTGAGCAAGACACTTCACCCTTGCTCCTGATGGGTCCTGGTTAGCGCCGTGCATGGCAGCTGCCGCCATCAGTGTGTGAATGTGTGAATGTGTGTGTGTGAATGGGTGAATGTGGAAATAGTGTCAAAGCGCTTTGAGTTCCTTGGAAAGGTAGAAAAGCGCTATACAAGTACAACCCATTTACCATTTATATATATATATATATATATATATATATATATATATATATATATATATATATATATATATATATATATATATATATATATATATATATATATATATAAATATAAAAGAAATACTTTAATTTCAGTGAATTCTAGCAATAAATATACTCCCCCGCCCCCCCCCCCCAATCTGCCGAATTCAGAGGTCTCAAGATTGGCAAGTATGCTTATGATACCAATATTGGAGCCTTGAGTATTGGCTGTTACCAATATTAATGGAATAAAGTATCAGCACAAATCTTAGTACATCATTGTATTCTTCTGTAGTGTTTCTCATGTGTTGCCTTCACTATAAGATATGTAAGGCATTTACTTTTTTGCGGCTCCAGACAGATAGTTTTTTTTTGTATTTGTGGTCCAGTATGGCTCTTTCAACATTTTGGGGTGCCGACCAAATGAACCACGGCTGCCCATTGCAGCCCCACGATGCTACCACCACCATGTTTGACTCTTTGACTAACCAAGTTTCATATATGGGGTAATATCCTTTGCTAGCGTAGAGCAATTTGATTTTACAACATTCGGCATCCCAAAAGTCGTAATTTTTGAGTCGGAACGTGAGTCGAGTGGAAGCCGAAAATGACGTCAGAGGTGTTAGAGACCTTATTTGTGTAACAGGTTGGGTGTAACAAACAAGCAGAGAAACATAACCCACTTGTCTTCAACGACTTTGTGCCAGATGGCCCCGACAACACACTAATACCGGCAGGGACCGGCACTGAGAACACTTAGAACGAGACATGACAGGAGGCACTTAAACCCGCGGGTCAGTGTGTCACACCATGTTACGAGACCTCAGCATGCGCCGCTTTGCGTCTGTCAGGATGTCTCGGCAATCGCTTGGCTCCGCGTACAAGGAGAACTCGCTGGGGATGTCAACATGCGTCGACGCCGCGACCATATGGTGTGTAGCCACACGGAAAACGGCTCCGTCTTCATGTATTGTGACGTGGTAATGTCGTCTCACCATACTTTTAGGTGCTTTCATGTCCGACCACAATGTTGGGCAGGGCACACGCTTACATAACACTGTGTACTGCCACAACTGTTTATTGCCATGGTTATGGTTATCAGTAGGGTTCTGATATTTGGTCAGGGCAGGGGTCAGCAACCCACGGCTCTTTAGCGCCACCCTAGTCACGTCCGTTGTGTCCTTGGGCAAGACACTTCACCCTTTGCCTCTGATGGCTGCTGGTTAGCGCCTTGCATGGCAGCTCCCGCCATCAGTGTGTGAATGTGTGTGTGAATGGGTAAATGTGGAAATACTGTCAAAGCGCTTTGAGTACCTTGAAGGTAGAAAAGCGCTATACAAGTACAACCCATTTATCTATTTATTTACCCTAGTGGCTCCCTGGACCTCTTTCAGAGATGTGTGGAATTGGAAAAAGATGAAGAAAAAAATGTATGTTTTGTTTTAATATATTTTCTGTAGGAGGACAAACATGACACAAACATTCCTAATTGTCAGAAATCCCACTGTTTATATTGAACATACTTCACTGATGAGAGTACTTGGCGAGCACCGTTTTGTCCTCCTGATTTCAGCGAACCTTGAACTCATCATAGTTTGTTTACATGTACACATCTCTCCGATGCTGCCACAGAAAGACGTGTTTCATGCCACTCCTTCTTTGTCTCATTTTGTCCACCAAACGTTTATACTGTGCGTAAATGCACAGAGGTGAGCTTTGTTTTATTGACTTGTGTGGAGTGCTTATCAGGCATATTTGGTCAATCCATGACTGCAAGCTAATCGATGCTAACATGCTATTTAGGCTAGCTGTATGTACATATTGCCTCATTATCCCTTGTTTGTAGGTTTAATTGAGCTCATTTAATTCCCTTTACGTATGTCCTCTGTGTATTTCATTTATATTTGCATGTCTCATGACACATTATCTGTATGTAATATAGGCTGCATGTCTGATAGTTGTTTGTGTCATGTTGTTCCAGACCACAGCAAACATTACCCAGCTTGCAAAGATTGTAAAAAAATCCATTAAAAGAAGACAGCCTGCCATTTCCCTAAACTTGGACACACACATCTTTGGCCATTTTAAGCCAGTAATTTCCAGAAAGTATCTCATCCTGTGAGAAGCCTCCATTTTACCAATGATTTCCAATGTTTCAAAAATGTGTAGAATAAAAAAATAAAATACAACATTTCTGTCAACAAATATTTGCGTCAGCCTTTGATAGTAGGATAAAAAAACTAATATAGACACTTACATTATGTGTTGTCTTCATTATAACACTTATATAAGACTGTTAAAGTCATTTTGATAGTAGGCTAATATAGCTAATATAGACACTTACATCATATGTTGTCTTCATTATAACACTTATATAAGACTGTTAAAGTCATTTTGATAGTAGGCTAATATAGCTAATATAGACACTTACATTATGTGTTGTCTTCATTATAACACTTATATAAGACTGTTAAAGTCATTTTGATAGTAGGCTAATATAGCTAAAATAGACACTTACATCATATGTTGTCTTCATTATAACACTTATATAAGACTGTTAAAGTAATTTTGATACTAGGCTAATATAGCTAATATAGACACTTACATTATGTGTTGTCTTCATTATAGCACACTTACATAAGACTGTTAAACTGATTTTGATAGTAGGCTAATATAGCTAATATAGACACTTACATCATGTGTTGCCTTCATTACAACACTTATATAAGGCTTTTAATTTTTAGCGGCTCCAGACAGATTTTTTTGTTGTTGTATTTTTGGTCGAATATGGCTCTTTCAACAATTTGGGTTGCCAACCCCTGGGTTACGGTTATAAAAAAAAACTATGATATCATGACATTAAGCGAGTATATATGTTTGTAAATATTGTATTTTGTCTTGTCATTTTTCGCATGCGTATATTCCCATCCGTTTAGAACAGTGGTTCTTAACCTTGTTGGAGGTACCGAACCCCACCAGTTTCATATGCGCATTCACCGAACCCTTCTTTAATGAAAAATAAAAATGTTTTTTTTTCAAATTCAAGACAAAGTTATATGTTTTTGGTAACACTTTAGTATGGGGGACATATTCTAAGTAACAAAGAATTTAGAGTTATTTGGACACTAAGGGAACATATTCTAAGTAATAAAGACTTAATTTAGAGTTATTTGGTTAGGGTTAGGGTCAGGGTTAGAGGGTTAGGGTTATAATAAGGCCATGCCGAATAAGGCATTAATAAGTACTTAATAATGACTAGTTAAGAGCCATTACGTTACTAATTTGTATGTTAATAAGCAACTAATTAATGGTGAATATGTTCCCCATACTAAAGTGTTACCATGTTTTTTTAATGGTGCGTAAAATGAACCGTGCATGAACATCACCTTGTTCAAACAACAAAACCAACACAGTGCATAAACTCACAACAAATTACACACCTGCAAATCAGTCAGCTGTTGCCGTATCCGTAATACGCCGATAGGGAGAAGTTTGTATTTACACAATGACCTCCGCCGAACCCCTGAGGCCGACTCCTAGGGTTCGATCGAACCCAGGTTAAAGGCCTACTGAAACCCACTAGTACCGACCACGCAGTCTGATAGTTTATACATCAATGATGAAATCTTAACATTGCAACACATGCCAATACGGCCGGGTTAGATTACTAAAGTGCAACTTTAAATTTTGCGCAAAATATCCTGCTGAAAACGTCTTGGTATGATGACACCTGCGCGTGACGTCACGGATTGTAGAGGACATTTTGGGACAGCATTGTGACCAGCTATTAAGTCGTCTGTTTTCATCGCAAAAGTCCACAGTATTCTGGACATCTGTGTTGGTGAATCTTTTGCAATTTGTTCAATGAACAATGGAGACAGCAAAGAAGAAAGCTGTAGGTGGGAAGCGGTGTATTTCGGCCGGCTGCAGCAACACAAACACAGCCGATGTTTCATTGTTTACATTCCCGAAAGATGACAGTCAAGCTTTACAATTTGCCTGTGGAGAACTGGGACAACAGAGACTCTTACCAGGAGGACTTTGAGTTGGATACGCAGACGCAGTACCGTGAGTACACAGCTGCGGCTTCCAAACATTTGATCGCTTGCCCGTACGTGCGTGCCGCTATGTGCATGTCACGTACGTAACTTTGGGGACTTTGGGGAAATATATGTGCTGTATGAACTTTGGGGAGGTGAACGGTACTTTGGGCTGTGGGATTGAGTGTGTTGTGCGGGTGTTAGATTTGTATTGGCGGGTTATATGGACGGAAGGGGGAGGTGTTTGTTATGCGGGATTAATTTGTGGCATATTAAATATAAGCCTGGTTGTGTTGTGGCTAATAGAGTATATATATGGCTTGTGTTTATTTACTGTTTTAGTCATTCCCAGCTGAATATCAGGTCCCTCCTGCCTCTCACAGCATCTTCCCTATCTGAATCGCTTCCACTGCCCTCTAGTCCTTCACTCTCACTTTCCTCATCCATAAATCTTTCATCTTCGCTCAAATTAATGGGGAAATCGTCGCTTTCTCGGTCCGAATCGCTCTCGCTGCTGGTGGCCATGATTGCAAACAATGTGAAGATGTGAGGAGCTCCACAACCGGTGACGTCACGCGCATATCGTCACGCTGCTTCCGGTACAGGCAAGGCTTTTTTTTATCAGCGACCAAAAGTTGAGAACTTTATCGTCGATGTTCTCTACTAAATCCTTTCAGCAAAAATATGGCAATATCGCGAAATGATCAAGTATGACACATAGAATGGACCTGCTATTCCCGTTTAAATAAGAAAATCGCATTTCAGTAGGCCTTTAAGAACCACTGGTTTAAAAGTCAGACACACAAGCAAAGAGACGCCCAACCATGCACTTTGTCAAGGTCGTGTATGTAAGGGGTCCACATATCCCTGTTAATAAAGCACTTGTATTTCTTCTTTTAGCCTCATTTAAATTCCTTTGAACATTTCTGTTTGGCCTCGTCCCGTCTTGCATAAGTTATTGTGATGACGTATAAAAGGTGGCACTCGTGGTGTGTGAGTGTTATCAGGACCGCACACTGAAGGTCAACTGGTAATATTTCTTTATTACATAAAATATTGGGCTGTATTCCTAGGAAATCGCTGATGCAATAGATGGCAAAGCAGCAGTGTTTATGGATCTAACAAAGGCTTTTGACACAATTAATCATATCTTAATCAGTAAATTACAGAAACCAAAACCAGTGAAGTTGGCACGTTGTGTAATTCGTAAATAAAAACAGAATACAATGATTTGCAAATCCTTTTCAACTTATATTCAATTGGATATACTGCAAAGACAAGATATTTAACGTTCGAACTAAGAAACTTGTTTGTTTTTTTGCAAATAATCATTAACTTAGAATTGAATGGCAGCAACCCATTGCAAAAAAGTTGGCACATGGGCATTTTTACCACTGGTTACATGGCCTTTACTTTTAACAACACTCAGTAAACATTTGGGAACTGAGGAGATACATTTTTGAAGCTTTTCAGGTGGAATTATTTCCCATTCTTGCTTGATGTACATCTTAAGTTGTTCAACAGTCCAGGGTTTCCGTTGTGGTATTTTACGCTTCATATTGCGCCACACATTTTCAATGGGAGACAGGTCTGGACTACAAGCAGGCCAGTCTAGTACCCACACTCTTTTACTATGAAGCCACGCTGTTGTAAAATGTGGCTTGGCATTGTCTTGCTGAAATAAGCAGGGGCGTCCATGATAACGTTGCTTGGACGGCAACATATGTTGCTCCAAAACCTGTATGTACCGTTCAGCATTAATGGTGCCTTCACAGATGTGTAAGTTACCCATGCCTTGGGCACTAATACACTACCATACTATCACAGATGCTGGCATTTGAACATTGCGTCTAGAACAATCCAGATGGCTCTTTTCCTCTTTGTTCCGGAGGACACAACGTCCACAGTTTCCAAAAAACTATTTGAAATGTGGACTCGTCAGACCACACAACACTTTTCTACTTTGCATCAGTCCATCTTAGTGAGCTCGGGCCCAACGAAGCTGGCAGCGTTTCTGGTTGCTTTGGCTTTGCATAGTCGAGTTTTAACTTGCACTTACAGATGTAGCGACAAACTGTAGTTACTGACAGTGGTTTTCTGAAGTGTTCCTGAGCCCATGAGGTGATATCCTTTACACATTGATGTTGGTTTTCGATGCAGTACCGACTGAGGGATCCAAGGTCACGAGCATTCAATGTTACGTGCAGTGATTTCTCCAGATTTTCTGAACCTTTTGATGATATTACAGACCTTAGATGGTGAAATCCCTAAATTCCTTGAGCTTGTTGAGAAATGTTGTTCTTACGAACCCCGTTTCCATATGATTTGGGAAATTGTGTTAGATGTAAATATAAACGGAATACAACGATTTGCAAATCATTTTCAACCCATATTCAGTTGAATATGCTACAAAGACAACATATTTGATGTTCAAACCGATAAACTTTTTTTTTTTTTTGCAAATAATCATTAACTTTAGAATTTGATGCCAGCAACACGTGACAAAGAAGTTGGGAAAGGTGGCAATACATACTGATAAAGTTGAGGAATGCTCATCAAACACTTATTTGGAACATCCCACAAGTGAACAGGCAAATTGGGAACAGGTGGGTGCCAGGCTGTACTGCATCAACAAGCGACATCAGTGTGTAAAGGATATCACCACATGGGCTCAGGAACACTTCGGAAACCCACTGTCAGTAACTACAGTTGGTCGCTACATCTGTAAGTGCAAGTTAAAACTCTCCTATGCAAGGCGAAAACCGTTTATCAACAACACCCAGAAATGCCGTCGGCTTCGCTGGGCCTGAGCTCATCTAATATGGACTGATACAAAGTGGAAAAGTGTTCTGTGGTCTGACGAGTCCACATTTCAAATTGTTTTTGGAAACTGTGGATGTCGTGTTCTCCGGACCAAAGAGGAAAATAACCATCCGGATTGTTTTAGGCGCAAAATTTAAAAGCCAGCATCTGTGATGGTATGGGGGTGTATTAGTGCCCAATACATGGGTAACTTACACATCTGTGAAGGCGCCATTAATGCTGAAAGGTACATACAGGTTTTGGAGCAACATATGTTACCATCCAAGCAACGTTATCATGGACGCCCCTGCTTATTTCAGCAAGACAATGCCAAGCCACATTCTGCACGTGTTACATCAATGTGGCTTCATAATAAAAGAGTGCGGGTACTAGACTGGCCTGCCTGTAGTCCAGACTTGTCTCCCATTGAAAATGTGTGGCGCATTATGAAGCCTAAAATACCACAACGGAGACCCCCGGACTGTTGAACTTAAGCTGTACATCAAGCAAGAATGGGAAAGAATTCCACCTGAGAAGCTTCAAAAATGTGTCTCCTCAGTTCCCAAACGTTTACTGAGTGTTGTTAAAAGGAAAAGCCATGTAACAGAGTGGTGAACATGCCCTTTCCCAACTACTTTGGCACATATTGCAGCCATGAAATTAATTATTATTTGCAAAAAAAAAAAAAGTTTATGAGTTTGAACATCAAATATCTTGTCTTTGTAGTGCATTCAATTGAATATGGGTTGAAAAGGATTTGTTAATCATTGTATTCCGTTTATATTTACATCTAACACAATTTCCCAACTCATATGGAAACAGGTTTTGTAAACTGTTCGACAATTTGCTCACACATTTGTTCACAAAGTGGTGACCCTCGCCCCATCCTTTGTGAATGACTGAGCATTTCATGGAAGCTGCTTTTATACCCAATCATGGCACCCACCTGTTCCCAATTAGCCTGTTCACCTAAGTGTTTGATGAGCATTCCTCAACTTTCTCTGTCTTTTTTGCCCTTTGTGCTAGCTTTTTTGAAACATGTTGCAGGCATCAAATTCCTAATGACCTAATGTTATCAAAAAAATAACAAGCGTTGTCTTTGCAGCCAATTCAATTGAATATAGGTTGAAAAGGATTTGCAAATCTTTGTATTCTGTTTTTATTTACCATTTACACAACATGCTAACTTCACTGGTTTTGGGGTTTGTAGAACGGTATGGAATCAGAGGGTTGGGCTTGAACTGGAACTACTTAACCAGCAGGAAGAAATATGTGAAGCTAGGCGAACGCACGTCTACAGATTTGAATATATCTTGTGGCATACCACAGGGATCTATACTGGGACCAAAGTTGGTCAATCTTTATATAAACAACATTTGTAAAGGATGCAAAGGACTTCAAGTTCTTATTATTTGAAGGCGACACGACTATGTTTTGTTCAGGAGGGAACACACAGAAGATAATACAAATAATAATATAATAAATTAATAAATTAAAAACATGATTTGACAAAAACAGACTATCTTTGAACCTCAGTAAAACTAAAATAATGTTATTTGGTAACAGTAGAAGGGAAAGTCAAACACAAATACAAATAGACAGAGTAGACATTGAAAGAATCTAATGTTTGGGTGTAATAATAGATACAGAAATGACATGGACATCTCATATAAAACATACACAACATAAGGTTGCAAGAAATACATCAATAACGAATAAAGCTAAATATGTATTGGACCAAAAATTACTTCATATTCTCTACTGCTCACTAGTGTTACCATATCTGAGTTATTGTGCAGAAATATGGGGAAATAAGTGCAAATGTACACTTCAGTCACTAGTGAGAGTGAGTGTAGAGATTGAGCAGAAAATGTTGTATTGCTGTTCTGTTCTTGAGTGTTCCAGTCGTTTAAATTGAGAAATACAAGAGACCTTTCCTGGAATAAATGGTTCACAAAGGTAGTAATAAAATACTAAAGTGCGTCAAAGGAAATGTGTCTTAAAAATATAACTTTCCTCATCTTGTGGAATACAATCAGACCACGCTCGTGTCTGCAGAGATCACTTTGTAAAATGTTGAATCCAGATCATTCACTACTGTTTGAGAGCAGAACTAAACGTAAGGACATGACAATAGATGGCATTAGTTTGTGTTCTTTTGTGGTTGCAATGCCTAAATATAACTAGAAGATCTGCTTGTGTAAATAAACTAAGGTCATGTTAATATTGTGATTGTTGGTCCAATCCACCATATTTTCATTGTCCATTTTCATAACACAAAATTAAAAGCTTAGTTGTTGTTGTTGTGCAGGAAAGCCTTAAGTGCGTTATTGGGCATGGATGACCACATTATAGCATTTTTGGTGATATTTTTTATCATCAAGAATATATATTTAAACATATTAATAAAGTAGATGAATAAATCTCAACAGCATATACTGAATCTTGATATCGCTAGCAAACATTGCTGAACAACAGGGACATCTACAGCTAAATAATGAGACAAAATATCAACTTCACAGCATAAAAACAACTGTAGACATGAATTGTAGATGAGACTAATATTTGTAGCAGGAAATCAACTGCAAACAAATGTTATCCTTTTTCTGATTAGCGTCATGATCACAGCAGCACGGCACTCGTTATGTCAATCAAATACGTTACCAGCTTTGTCTTTCATAGATTAATGTTTAATTTGTGGACCCCTCAAATGTAAAGACATGATGTGCCCCCAATCTTTTCTTCTTTAAATCTTTGTGAGTGTCAAATGAAGTGACGTCGTACAAGCAGTAATGTCTTGGTGAAGATGGTTTAAATCTTTCAAAAATATATTTCTTAAGAGTCTTTAAATCCACTCCATCATATATATATATTTTTTTAATTTGCCTTAAAACCTTTCAAATACGCCCCAGTCTGCACTGAGTCAGGTAAATAAACATTAGCCTAATGCAGTGGCGGGCTGTGCGTTTCCCACCTCAGCCTTCAGTGATGTCCTACTTAGTCCGACTTTAATAAATACCCTCAAAATACCATAATTTATGTCACCACATGACCACGGCTGGAGAAATGCTATACAGAAACACACTTGGGCACTACTGAGCATTGAATCACCTCAACAATGTGCAAAACAGGCTATATTTCGGCACATTTAAAAATCAAATGAACCCGCATCAGCATTTAAAACATATCTTACGTGGTACTGTCAAAATTAAAATAATTGGGTATGGCTTCGTTGCCCTTTCATGCTTTTCGCAAATTACAACTTGTGATTGGATTCTCACTTGGGAGTGACAAGTGAACATCCAATCACAGTCAAGTTTAGTGTAAGGCTACCTAAATGGGCTACTGTCAACAACAAGGTTATATTTCGGCGCATTTAAAAATCAATGAACCCGCATCAGCATTTAAAACCTACCTTACGTGGTACTGTCTAAATTAAAATAATTGTAAACAACATATTAAATGTGGAAAAATAAATAAATAAAATATTTGAACTTTTTCTTTGTGAATTAAAATAGTGAGAACCGATGATTTCTCTGTTGGCCGGGTATTGCTTCGTTGCCCCTTCCTGCTTTTCGCAAATTACAACTTGTGATTGGATTCTCACTTGGGAGTGACAAGTGAACATCCAATCACAGTCAAGTTTAGCGTAAGGCTACCTAAATGGGCTACTGTCAACAACAGGTTATATTTCGGCAAATTTAAAAATCAATTGAACCCGCATCAGCATTTAAAACATACCTTTTGTGGTACTGTCAAAATTAAAATAATTGTAAACAACATATTAATGTGGTAAAATAAATGAATAAAATATTTGAACTTTTTTTTTGTGAGTTAAAAAAGTGAGAACCGATGATTTCTCCGTTGGCCGGGTATGGCTCCGTTGCCCCTTCCTGCTTTTCGCAAAATTACAACTTGTGATTGGATTCTCACTTGGGAGTGACAAGTGAAAATCCAATCACAGTCACGTTTAGCGTAAGGCTACCTTGATGGGCTACGGTCAACAACAGGCTATATTTCGGCACATTTAAAAATCAATGAACACACATCAGCGTTTAAAACTTTGTGGTACTGTCAGAATTAAAATAATTGTAAAGAACATATTAAATGTGGAAAAATAAATAAATAAAATATTTGAACTTTTTCTTTGCAAGTTAAAAAAGTGAGAAACGATGATTTCTCCGTTGGCCGGGTATGGCCCCTTCCTGCTTTTCGCAAAATACACCTTGTGATTGGATTCTCACTTGGGAGTGACAAGTGAAAATCCAATCACAGTCACAGTACCTAGATGGGCTACTGTCAACAACTCGTGATCTGATTGGCTATCGCAACTGTCTATCTGGCAGAATTCACACAGCGCTGGCAACAAGCTAGCTGAATTCTGATTGGATAAAAGCTCTAACGTAAAAACAAGCAACACTGGAGCCTAGAATATGATGAATACTTTATGGAAAGTAGATTGAAATTAACCTATGATCTATGATCATGATTTATGTTAGGCCACCACTGGCCTAATGGGGATTTAGACCGTTGCCTTAATGCAATACAGGAAACTAATGAAGTCCAAACTGTCATGTGACGTCATGACAAGAAGAAGCTTTACGTATGTGTTGGCTGAAAATTCGCTTTAACTCATTTTGACCGCACAAAAAAGCCAAATATCGCACCCTATTTTCTATTGAACTGTTACATTTTCGTTTCATACTGTAGGCAAAATTCCATGTTTTTGTTTAGTTTTTTTGTTACAGGGTGCACTCAATACAAAAATCATGTTGTGATATTTTTCGTTGCACGGCCAGACGTCAACAAAGGAGCATGTTGTTGCATAACAATCCGTAGTGTGGGGAACACTCCCAGACTTGTCTGTACTGGAAGAAGTGAGAGCACACCCAGGAAAAACGGAGTCATCCAGTGTCAAAGAGCGCCAACATGTCCCGGATTTATAAATAGATACCAGCCCGCCTTGTTTAGGTGTATCGATGCAAGGCATTCCTGAGGCGGGCTATTTTTCGACTCCCGACCAAAAATAAAAAAAAGCGTAATGAGCCCCGATTCCGCTTACGGCGTCGCCAGCTGTGTTATTGTGGCTGTTGTCGCCATGGCAACCAGTTCTGCGGCGAAGGGAAACCCACCATCAGCCTGACTCATTAACTCCAAGGAACCTCTCCTTGGCTCGTGTCACCAAAGAACCCCGAAATAGAAACGTCTTTTCTTATGCAAGCTGAATTACGTCAGGAGGACGTTTCACTTTGAAAGTTGGACTCGGTCGAATTAACCGCCTTTTTTTTCCCACGCCATGAAAGAACTCGGTGTCACCAGGAGTCCTGGTGCAGGGGTTTTTAAAGCAAAAAAATCAAGACAAAGTTGACACACGCAGTGCCTGGTAGCCATTGTGTGTCACAGGGAACACACTAATTCCCTCTTACATAAATCCCTCTGTTACTGTAAGGAACCTGTACAACAAAAAAAAGAACGGTTCAGGGGTCTGTTATGAAATAAGCTTTGCAAATGTGTTGATTTATCGGATCTGGGGTAACCTGAGAGTAAAAGCCGAGTGGAAGTGTGCAGCTGCATAAATAGCCGATGAGGCTGCGTGTGTTTTTGTGCATCTCAGAGGAAAGCCACAAAGCCGTAACCTATGTGGGAAAACCCGTAGGCCCTATGTGTAAAAGTCAAGGCCTGCGATCCGAATAAATTATCTATGGCCCCCGGGATGATATTTGATTAGTATTAGATTCGGCCCGCAGGCCACAGCCGCCTGCTACTGTTTTGCACGCACCAATACTCCATCACTGTTGGCGACAGGAATTTTCAAAATGGGGTCCCAGGGACCCAATCAAGTCATACAAATGGGTTCCCACAGTAAATTTTGGGGGTCCCACTTTTTTTTGTAAGCGTTTTGAAAATAAATTATAAATGTATGCATTATCCTGTTATATCCCACATTCTATATTGTGTTTTGGAAAAAGGTTGACATAAACGTTACTTAACACCTCTTAAGGCCCAAGCTGTTTGTTTATATGTTTTTTTATTTCTCTTTGCTATTTGGGCTTATTGGACCCTAATTAGAATAAAAACTAAAAATCATCTTTTGATATGATGTACTTAGTCTATAAGTACACAAACGTGTACTTCATGTGTAGTGACATGCTAATTTTTTTATTTTTACACTTTTTTTTCCAAATTCCTTTGTATGTTATACTCTTCTGACACCACCATATGTCGGCATAAGACCCCAATTCAGTAGTGTACACAATTTTGGAAAAAAAAGCTAAAAGTTGCTGTCCACGCATGTGGCCACTAAGGCCTTTAGAGGTTTTTAATTCCTAAAAAAATCATACAAAAGAAAACACATTTTTATACATATGTAAATAAATTCAGTTATAAAAATTCATTCACTTTCTTCTTTCCTTCATGGATTTAAACTTTACCGATGACGGTATTTTTTTCTCAATTTTTTGTGTAATATTTTCAGAAATATTTTTAGCCAAATTAGACGAAGAAAACAATCTGAAGTTGTCTTTATTTTTTAGTTTTAATGCCACGGTTTCAAGAGTGCGGCCCACGTGTGCAGCACAGATTTTCCTCCATGCGGCCCCTGCTGTAGGCCATGATTTTTGCTTATCAAAACAAGAAAATGCACACCTGTAGACATCCGGGGCATCAATTCACGTGTGTCCTCAAAATTCCACACACAATACCCCATGACAATGTGAACAGGTTTTTTTAGAAATGTTTTGTTAAATTTTATTAAAAATAAAAACAATAAGGTGTACAACATGCGTTAAGATAGTGTTGTTCCTTTTATTATGTATCAACACATAGTGCAATCATTTAGAGCCCAATATGTATTTTGTAATAGTTACTCGTTTTTAGGTTTACAATTTCCTTTTGTTACTGTATGTACAAATCTGCACTGCAATCACATAATTTCCCCATTGTGGGATACATTGAGTCTACCCTATCCTATATTATTGTATATACATATGATGGTGCAACAATTATGCAACCTCCATTCAAAAACAGGGTTATATATGACCTGAATAAAGTAATCACAGCAAGTATATTTGTTAATTTTAGCTGTTTTATAACAGTATTAAATATCATAATATTTAATGATATTAATAATAATATAATATAATATACCAAAATATATATATATAATATAATAAAAATAATAATATAATATAAATTAAAAAAAATACCAGTAATACAGTTAATATTTTAATCAGATTATTCACACTTTTGAATTTTAATCACAGTAAATTACCTGCTTGGTAATTCAAATTAACAATTTATTTAAAACATTTTTTTTTTAATCAACGTCATTTATTTGCTAAAACCTTGGCTGCCGGGGTGTATTTTGAAGTCAAATTTGCCCTCTTCATTTATTTTTGCACAGACATATGTATGTGATTAATCTGCACTTAGGGTTATGGTGAGGGTTATAGTTTACAACAAATAAAGCATGTGAAAAAAAACCTGTGTGTTTTTAGAAAGTCGTAAGTCATGACGCCAAGCAGATATTTCAGTGTGTATTGTGGATAACCAAAAAAAATATGCTAAGAACATCAGATAATATTAAAGTGTAGAACAAGGGTTCCCAAAATGTCATTGTGGTAGTTTCTACCTTTAAAACCAGCAAAATATTTAGATTTTTTTCAAAGAACTAGAAAATGCAAAAAAATAAAAATATTTTCAGGTGTGGATTACATTTTAGCTGTCGAACGCATATAGCACGTAATCACTGCACGTAAGCAGCAAGGCTGAAAACCAGACGTTTGATCCCTCAGGCGGTACTCCATCAAAAAGCGACATCAGTATTTAAAGGATATCACCACATGGGCTCAGGAACACTTAAGAAAACTACTGTCAGTAACTACAGTTGATCGCTACATCTGTAAGTGCAAGTTGAAACTCTATTATGCAAAGCGAAAGCCATTTATCAACCACACCCAGAAACAGAGCTCATCTAGGATGGACTGATGCAAAGTGGAAAAGTGTTCTGTGGTCTGACCAGTCCACATTTCAAATTGTTTTTGGAAACTGTGGACGTCGTGTCCTCTGGAACAAAGAGGAAAATAACTGGATTGTTATAGACGCAAAGTTGAAAAGCCAGCATCTGTGATGGTATGGGGGTGTATTAGTGTCCAAGGCATGGGTAACTTACACATCTGTGAAGGCACCAATGATGCTGAAAGGTACATACAGGTTTTGGAGCAACACATGTTGCCATCCAAGCAACATTATCATGGACGCCCCTGCTTATTTCAGCAAGACAATGCCAAGCCACGTGTTACAACAGCGTGGCTTCATAGTAAAAGAGTTCAAACTGGCCTGCCTGTAGTCCAAATCTGTCTCCCATTGAAAATGTGTGCCACAATATGAAGCCTAAAATACCACAAGCAGACTCTGGACTGTTAAACAACTTAAGCTGTACATCAAGCAAGAATGGGAAATAATTCCACCTGAAAAGCTTAAAAAATGTGTCTCCTCAGTTCCCAAATGTTAAATGAGTGTTGTTAAAAGGAAAGGCCATGTAAAACAGTGGTAAAAATGCTCCTGTGCCAACTTGTTTGCAATGTGTTGCTGTCATTAAATTCTAAGTTAATGATTATTTGCAAAAAAAAAAATGTTTCTCAGTTCGAACGTTAAGTATCTTGTTTTTGCAATGTATTCAATTGAATATAAGTTGAAAAGGATTTGCAATTTATTGTATTCTGTTTTTATTTACGAATTACACAACGTGCCATTTTCACTTGTGTGGGGTTTTGTACGTGGACATTACAGTAAATGGCACCCTCTGAAGGAAAACATGTTTTTTCAGGTGCATTTCAATAAGAATAGCTGGGTCGTTTAATAATTTATAGTCAACACCATCAAAAAGCGTCCTTCAAAGCTTATTAAATGGACAATGGCTTTATGAAGGTGCCAAGTAGGTTAAGTGTTAACTGGTTAATGATGTAACCTATTTGGAAGAAAGTGTGTGTGTGTGTGTGTGTGTGTGTGTGTGTGTGTGTGTGTGTGTGTGTGTGTGTGTGTGTGTGTGTGTGTGTGTGTGTGTGTGTGTGTGTGTGTGTGTGTGTGTGTGTGTGTGTGTGTGTGTGTGTTTGTGTGTGTGTGTGTGTGTGTGTGTGTGTGCGCGCGCGTGCACTAAAACCCCAACACCACCAGGCTCGACAAAGCACCCCCTCATCAAAATCTCCTCAGCTTTAGGAGCATGGAAATAGTCTTTATTGTATAATGGTATCAGTTTATTATCAAACCATTTGAATGAAACGTTTATTCGTCTGTTTATTCCTGATGCTGATAGTCACATGTTTGTGTTTCGATAAGTGGTACAAGAGCTTTAGGATTATGCAAAATGTACACTGATCCCCCCCCCCCAAAAAAAACACACTTTATATTTCAGTACTAGTGATAAGGATTTATAATTTTTCCTACCTTGTGTGGTGTTCGGGTCTGTGGGACCCGTTTTCATTGTTTTATTAAAAGAAAAATGATACAATTAATTATTTTTTCTAACTGAGACTCTCTGACTTTGGTTCATTTTTTGTGAAGAACTTATATCAGAATACATATTTACACCCCCCTACACATTTCTACTACATATAAGATGTCCGGGTCCACTGGACCCGGGGCTAATAGAAGTGTGGAAATTGATATTCTGTGTACCACACGCACCCACCACCCACACACACACACACACACAAACACACAGCAGGCCTAGACAGGAGGAGGACAGAGTGTAGGTACACAGAACATCAGAGGGTCAAATGTGCGAGAAAATGAGAGCAGACAGTGTTGACAAACAATGTTGCAACCTTTGTGTGGGAACCGCAGGTATAGAAACACAAAAGAAGAATCCCTGTGGGATGCAGAAACTGGCAGAGAAATTTTCCGTGTAACGTTCATATTGTTGATACTCAGCCAGCGTTTGTGGGTCTTAGAGATGCGCGGTTTGCGGACACAACCGCGGAGTCCGCGGATAATCCGCGGATAATCCGCGGGTCGGGCGGATGCATGACGAAAAAAAAAGATTTTAAATAGATTTGGGCGGGTGGCGGTTGAACCAATTCAGAAAAAATAAATATATAGTTAAATGTTGTTACCCACATACGAAAAACGAGCAGCATTCTTTGAAACAGGCAATTATCCATCAGGCACTGCTGCAGCTGTCACGCCAAATGTCTTCCCCCCTACAAAAACCTTCCCCCCCATTTACTTCCGGGGCTGCGTCCAATAAAGTCACCAAGTTGCCGGGGGTCCTTAACCCGCACGCGACTGTCCTGTTTCGCGCCTGTACAAAAAAAACCAATAATAGATTTCTTCAGATTCCAGCAGCTGTCAAAGACGAAGTATCCTTCCAGCGACGGGCAGTCAAAGCCGAAGTGCTATCGATCGCTGTCAATGACGTAAGAGGAAACATGACCATGGAAGTAAATGGGGGGGGGGGGGGGAAGGGGGTTTGTAGGGGGAAGAAATTTGGCATGACACAGCACACCACAACACAACACAACGTGGTACGCGACAAACTAAAAAAGGGAATAATAAAGACCAGGGGAAAAAAATAACAACAATAGTGAACACTTTCTTAATGGAAATGACAATAATATTATAATGATAAATAATATTATCACGCATTAATATCTCTTAGCCTCTAATGCGTGGCCAAGAGATATTAATGCGTGGCACGCATTGAATGTCTCTGCTGCATTGGATCAGTCTCCTTTCTAACCTCACTAATGCCTTGCATCGTCTATATTAGATATATAACAACGGGTGGCGGAAGGTTGTGGTTTTGATAAAATGTTAGTTCGGGTGGATGGCGGGTGGATGACGACTTTTGTGATGCGGTTGCGGATGAAATAATTGCCCATCCGCGCATCTCTAGTGGGTCTGATGGACCCGTTGCATTTTGTGGCTTTAAATGCCTCACAATCAAACACTTTTATGTTAAAATACTGAACAGATGTTTATTGGTACAAGGTAAACATCTGTTCAGTATTTTAACATAAAAGTGTTTGATTGTGAGGCATTAAAAGCCACAAAATTCAACAGGTCCATCAGACCCACAAACGCTGGCTGAGTAACAACAATATAAACATTACACAAGGGTTAAATTTAAAATATTTTCTGGGATTTTTTTGTTGCTAAAATTGATTTATTACCGAAAAATAGGTGTAAAGTGTTTTTATAATGTAAAAATACAGTTATACAAAATGTGAATTATTTGTACCGGTTTATTTATATGTTAAACACAAAGCAGATTGCTACAATTAAAAAGCAAAAAAAAAAAAAATTTAAAATGTGTAGAATTGGTCAATGTTACAGTGAAAAATCAAAATTATACACAACACAATATAAATTAAAATGTGCAAAATAAAAAGCAACATGCTGGTCATATTTTTTTGTGAGTATTTAGCGAAGATTAGTACACAAAAGGCCTCAGCTTTTGTTACCGGCTATTCATTTTCTTCACATTTTCAAGTGTAGTCTCTAATTATGTAGCATGGTTCTCTCTAGTTTTTCTTGTCCTCCGTCCTGAGTGAGTAACTCCTCCCACTTCAGCTCGGGCTCAGCTGTTTCAAAGAGTCCCTTTCAAAGAGCCGTCTCTTTGAAAGCAGATATTTCAGTGTTTATTGTGGATAACCCAAAAAAAAAAAATGCTTGGAACATCAGATAATATTAAAGTGTAGAACAGGGGTTCCCAAAATTGTTCCACCAATGGCCAAAGACTGACAAATTAAAGGATGTGGGGGCCATTGTGGTAAAATATTTAGATTTTCTTCAAAGAACTAAAAAATGTAATTCTGGTCAAAATTTCTTGTGACTGCTGAGGAGCCGAAGTCGAACTGAAATGCTAACAGTTAGCACGCTGGCCAGATACGGTAGTCACAAAAATATGGACAATAAAGCCAAAAAAGCTAGCATGCTAACTTTACTATGCTAAAAATAGCATGCATACAGTTAGCATTAGTAAAATACCAAAATGTGTGACACTGAGGAGTATACCTGCTAAATTAGCTAAAAAAAAAATCTATCACGCTAATTTTAGCATTTTAAAATGCTAACTGTAACATGGGTCAAGTAGCAAAATATACTACTCTGGTGTGTTTAAAATGCTAGCCTGCTAACTTTAGCATGCATCAAGTACCAAAATACGACTGAGGTGTGTACCTACAAAATTAGATTTAAAAAAAGCTAGCATGCTAATATTAGAATGCTAACGACTGTGCCGCAGGCCGCAAATGAACCCTAGGCCATACTTTGGACACCCCTGGTGTAGAACATACGCAATTGCATGTGCAACAATTTTCTGTAAAAATTGAATGAATGCATACATTTAGCCAGAAAGTGTTTTTTTATGTCCTGCCTTTCACAAGCCACATGAATTATGTGGCGGACCATTTTTTAAATTATTTGGCGAGCCATGTTAAAATGAAGTGGCTGTCCACTTTAAAATGATGTGGAGGACCATTTTTAAATTATTTGGCGAGCCAAGTTAAAATGAAGTGGCTGTCCACTTTAAAATGATGTGGAGGACCATTTTTAAATTATTTGGCGAGCCAAATTAAAATTAAGTGGCTGTCCACTTTAAAATGATGTGGAGGACCATTTTAAAATGATGTAGCGTGCCACTTAAAATTATTTGGTGGGCCACTTTAAATGCTGTGAAGTACCATTTTAAAATTATGTAGCATGCCACTTTAAATTATGTGGCAGCCCACATGAAAAATGAAGTGGCGGTCCACAATAAAATGGTGTGGTGGACCACTTTAAAATGATTTGGAGGACAATATTAAAGTTATGTGGCGGGCCACTTAAAATGAAGTGGATGTCCACAATAAAATTATGTGGCGGACCACTTAAAATTAAGTGGCTGTCCATAAAAAAATAATGTGGCGGGCCACAATAAAATGATTTGGAGGATATCAGTCAAAGGCTGGACCCTCGGGAGGGGGTCCAGACTGAGTCCAAGGGAAAAAAC
Source organism: Entelurus aequoreus (assembly GCF_033978785.1). Classification (NCBI taxonomy): domain Eukaryota; kingdom Metazoa; phylum Chordata; class Actinopteri; order Syngnathiformes; family Syngnathidae; genus Entelurus; species Entelurus aequoreus. The sequence continues at coordinate 23,052,408 of NC_084734.1, forward strand.
TCATTTAGCATAGCACACATAAACATGTAACTTATAATCACAACAACTCGCAGTCTGATGTTTAGATTTGGAGGACAGTGCAAAGAAAGACGCTTCAAAAAAGTTTAGACGAGACAAGACAAAAGAGAGCAAGCCAGGAAAAGACGGGAGGAGAAAAAAAATGTGACCGCCCTCACCAGAGGCAAGACAGAAAGAAATTAAGTTATGTGGCGGGCCACTTAAAATGAAGTGGATGTCCACAATAAAATTATGTGGCGGGCCACTTAATATTAAGTGGCTGTCCATAAAAAATGATGTGGCGGACCACAATAAAATTATTTGGAGGGCAACATTAAAATTATGTGGCGGGCCACTTAAAATAAAGTGGCTGTCCACGATAAAATGAAGTGGCGCACCACATTAAAATGATTTGGAGGACCATATTAAAATTATGTGGCATGCCACACAAAATGAAGTGGCTGTCCACTAAATACTGTGAAGTACCATTTTAAAATTATGTAGCATGCCACTTTAAATTATGTGGCGGACCACATTAAAATGATTTGAAAGGCAATATTAAAGTTATGTGGCGGGTCACATAAAATTAAGTAGCTGTCCACATTGAAATGATGTGGCAGACCCCATTAAAATGATTTGGAGGACAATATTAAAAGTATGTGGCAGGCCACTTAAAATGAGGTGGCTGTCCACAATAAAATTATGTGGCGGGCCACTTAAAATTAAGTGGCTGTCCATAAAAAAATGATGTGGCGGGCCACAATAAAATGATGTGGCGGACCACATTAAAATGATTTGGAGGACAATATTAAAGTTATGTGGCGGGTGACTTAAAATGAAGTGGCTGTCCACAACAAAATGAAGTGGCTGTCTACAATAAAATGATGTGGTGAACCACACACAATGATGCACACAATGATGCGGTGGACCAGATTTGGCCCCCAGGGCCTTGAGTTTAACTCCACTGGTTGACTCTCTTGGTTAAATCCACTGACTTCAGTTGGTGACAGTGTGTGCATGAAAGGTGGTCCATGTCCGTGACCAGGTCGTGGCCCTGAATCTGTGATACTCCGGCTACAAAACGGACGTATGGACAATTTCAGTGTGTGTTCAAAGTTGAACAGAAAGGAGTTGAGTAGTTTGTGCATAACTTGCAAGTAATTGAATTGGACAAAATGGCGGTGCATGGGAATGCAGCGGCTATGCTAACGCTCTTGGGAGTGTAGAGCGATTCGGCAAAAAACACCCGTCATTTCTGTCAATTTCATGGCTGGCTCAAAGCGTGAACACTCTGTGATCACATACGACCGACAGACAATTCTGGATGTGGATGGATCGGGTCGTTATAGACTGAAAGATGCATGTATGGTGGACCTCCTCGCTAGCATGGGAATACTTCGTGGGCTACATCAAGCTGCCTTTGTAGCAGCGGAGTCAAGTGCTAGCGGTGACCGCCAATGGAGACGACATAAGCGGTGCTAGCGGAAGCAGAAGCGGGGATGCTGGGATAACAACAAAGAGAAAAGCTAACCAAAGAAGCGTGGAGTCTCCGGGTAAGAAGCCATTTAAACTAGAACTAGCCGGCGTCAGGCTTGATAATCCCTGCACACATAGCAATTCTCTTAGAATAAAACACAACTCACATAATGTTTTTTCTTTTGTGACCGTGTCAGAGGCAGACATACATTGTACTGAGGTAGCTAACTATGATGCGTTCAGTTTATCGCAACATCAAGCAAACAATCTGAATATCCCCGTCGTATCAATTCCTAGATATGGTCGAAACTATTTAAAGTGCAATACGCATAATAAACGCAACATTATTAATATTGCTACTTCGGATAATTTCAACAAACAATCCTCAAAACAGCCCACTACCTATAATATGGACTTTTTAAACATAAGATCATTATCTTTCAAAACGCTATTAGTTAATGAAGTCATTAGAGACAACAAACTTGACGTCGTTGGTCTCGCCGAGACCTGGCTCAAACCAGACGGTTTTTTTGCGCTAAATGAGGCATCTCCTCCTGGCTATACCAATACACATGTTGCCCGACCTCTTAAAAGGGGAGGGGGTGTCGCACTAATATACAATGAAAACTATAATCTTACACCTAACCTAAATAATAAATATAACTCGTTTGAGGTGCTCACTTTGAGGTTTGTCACACCGCTGCCTCTCCACCTGGCTGTTATCTACCGCCCCCCTGGGCCCTATTCGGACTTCATCAGTGAATTCTCAGAGTTTGTTGCTGATCTAGTGACGCACGCCGACAATATAATCATAATGGGGGACTTTAATATCCATATGAATACTCCATCGGACCCTCCATGCGTGGCGCTCCAGACTATAATTGATAGCTGTGGTCTTACACAAATAATAAATTAACCCACGCATCGCAACGGTAATACGATAGATCTAGTGCTTGTCAGGGGTGTCACCACCTCTAAAGTTACGATACTCCCGTACACTAAAGTAATGTCCGATCATTACCTTATAAAATTCTAAGTTCTGACTCATTGTCAACAAACTAATAATAATAATAATAACTACTATAGCAGCCGCAACATTAATGCTGCCACAACGACGACTCTTACTGACCTACTGCCTTCGGTAATGGCACCATTCCCAAATTATGTGGGCTCTATTGATAACCTCACTAACAAGTTTAATGACGCCCTGCGCGACACCATTGATATTGTAGCACCGCTAAAGCTAAAAAGGGCCCCTAAAAGGCGTACCCCATGGTTTACAGAAGAAACTAAAGCCCAGAAATTATCATGTAGAAAGCTGGAACGCAAATGGCGTGCGACTAAACTTGAGGTTTTCCATCAAGCATGGTGTGATAGTTTAATAACTTATAAACGCATGCTAAAGCTAAATATTACTCAAATCTCATCCACCTCAACAAAAATGATCCTAAATTTCTGTTTAGTACAGTAGCATCGCTAACCCAACAAGGGACTCCTCCCAGTAGCTCCACCCACTCAGCAAATGACTTTATGAATTTCTTTAATAAGAAAATTGAAGTCATTAGAAAAGAGATTAAAGACAACGCATCTCAGCTACAACTGGGTTCTATTAACACAAATACGACTGTATATACGATGGATACCGCCCTCCAAAATAGTTTCTCTCTCTTTGATGAAATAACATTGGAGGAATTGTCAAAATGTGTGAATGGGACAAAACAAACAACATGTTTACTTGACCCAATTCCTGGGAAACTTATCAAGCAGCTTTTTGTATTACTAGGTCCATCAGTGTTAAATATTATAAACGTATCACTTTTCTCTGGCACTGTTCCCCTAGCATTCAAAAAAGCGGTTATTCATCCTCTACTCAAAAGACCTAACCTCGATCCTGATCTCCTGGTAAACTACCGGCCGGTGTCCCACCTTCCGTTTATCTCGAAAATCATCGAAAAAATTGTAGCACAGCAGCTAAATGAACACTTAGCGTCTAACAATCTCTGTGAACCTTTTCAGTCCGGTTTCAGGGCAAATCACTCTACGGAGACAGCCCTCGCAAAAATGACCAATGATCTATTGCTAACGATGGATTCTGATGCGTCATCTATGTTGCTGCTTCTTGATCTTAGCGCCGCTTTCGATACTGTTGATCATAATATTTTATTAGAGCGTATCAAAACGCGTATTGGGATGACAGACTTAGCCTTGTCTTGGTTTAACTCTTATCTTACTGACAGGATGCAGTGTGTCTCCCATAACAATGTGACCTCGGACTATGTTAAGGTAACGTGCGGAGTTCCCCAGGGTTCAGTTCTTGGCCCTGCACTCTTTAGTATTTACATGCTGCCGCTAGGTGACATCATACGCAAATACGGTGTTAGCTTTCACTGTTATGCTGATGACACCCAACTCTACATGCCCCTAAAGCTGACCAACACGCCGGATTGTAGTCAGCTGGAGGCGTGTCTTAATGAAATTAAACAATGGATGTCCGCTAACTTTTTGCAACTCAACGCTAAGAAAACGGAAATGCTGATTATCGGTCCTGCTCAACACCGACATCTATTTAATAATACCACCTTAACATTTGACAACCAAACAATTAAACAAGGTGACTCTGTAAAGAATCTGGGTATTATCTTCGACCCAACTCTCTCGTTTGAGTCGCACATTAAGAGTGTTACTAAAACGGCCTTCTTTCATCTCCGTAATATCGCTAAAATTCGTCCCATTTTGTCCACAAGCGATGCTGAGATCATTATCCATGCGTTCGTTACATCTCGTCTCGATTACTGTAACGTTTTATTTTCGGGCCTCCCTATATCTAGCATTAAAAGATTACAGATGGTACAAAATGCGGCTGCTAGACTTTTGACAAAAACAAGAAAGTTTGATCATATTACGCCTATACTGGCTCACTTGCACTGGCTTCCTGTGCACCTAAGATGCGAATTTAAGGTTTTACTACTTACGTATAAAATACTACACGGTCCAGCTCCTGCCTATCTTGCCGATTGTATTGTACCATATGTCCCGGCAAGAAATCTGCGTTCAAAGAACTCCGGCTTATTAGTGATTCCCAGAGCCCAAAAAAAGTCTGCGGGCTATAGAGCGTTTTCTATTCGGGCTCCAATACTATGGAATGCCCTCCCGGTAACAGTTAGAGATGCTACCTCAGTAGAAGCATTTAAGTCTCATCTTAAAACTCATTTGTATACTATAGCCTTTAAATAGACTCCCTTTTTAGACCAGTTGATCTGCCGTTTCTTTTCTTTTCTTTTCTACTCTGCTCCAAACCCGGGGTGGACCGCTAGCCTGTTCATCAGATGGGGACATCTCTACGCTGCTGACCCGTCTCCACTCGGGATGGTTCCTGCTGGCCCCACTATGGACTGGACTTTCGCTGATGTGTTGGACTTTCACAATATTATGTCAGACCCACTCGACATCCATTGCTTTCGGTCTCCCTTAGAGGGGGGGGGGGGGTTACCCACATATGCGGTCCTCTCCAAGGTTTCTCATAGTCATTCACATTGACGTCCCACTGGGGTGAGTTTTCTCTGTACCGAGGATGTCGTTGTGGCTTGTACAGCCCTTTGAGACACTTGTGATTTAGGGCTACATAAATAAACATTGATTGATTGATTGAATTACCTAACATACCAGCCAGGCCGCTTGCGCCGATTTGTTTTTCTCTCCATGATTTCGGTGCATGCAACATTCCTGCAGCAACAGCCATGTGCCTTGCTTGCTCAAAGTGTTGTTCTTTTGTTTGTTTGTTTGTGAAGAAAAGGCTGCATCGCACACATCGCCGCCCACTGAGTCACCGCCCTGCCTACGCAACGCTTGGCTGTCATTTGACATTATAGGCTGTCCGGCGGTGTCTCCTGATGAAGCGCTTGTGGGCAGAAGGTGTAGTGGAAAGTCCAGGTTGTCAATGAGAACCAAAGTAGATTTAACACAAGAGTTTTATTTTACTCATAATCAAATGGTACAATGGTTGGGTTGAGTTGTCTAGCACACAGAAAGTTTCCCCCCCGGGCGCGCCCGTCACCATGAAAAAGAAGATGGTGCCCAAAACACTCTCTTCGTTTGGCTTTATCCCTTTCTTATCTCTCTTGTTAGTGCGTCAATGTCTTGTTTTGTTTTCCCTATCTGTTCCATAACAACTCGAATCTTTTAGACAGTCAACACATTCAGTTAGACAGGTTGGCACGACTTAAAGTTCACTTTTGTCCCACAGAAGAGGAAGAGAAATCAAAATGAGCATACATTTTTGACAGACATGAACTATAGGTCAAAGGTCAGAAATTCTACTACATACCCGCCTTCCAGGGTCTTAAGACCCTGGACCAAAACAATTTCTGATATAGACCACTAAATTAAATCTCTACCGCAGATAGAGGCAAAAACCTCAATGTTTTTATACGAGGCAAAAATTCCGTCTATGACCCTCCTTCAGAGCGATCGCTGTTACCAGCCTGCAGTAAAACCATCTCACAGAACACAATTAGTGGCCTACCCTTTGAGTTAGTAACGTAATAACAAAATACTTTGATCATGAACATAATTAGATGAATATATATATGCTTATTCAAGATGTATTTTCACATTAATAATGAATCAAACAAGATCTGGTTTAGAATTAATATAGACTTATGACTGTAAGCTGTTGCATTATTATTTTTCCCGGCATTTGCAATGAATGTAGTTACCAATTGATTTTGTACACACAACTGAATTTCGTATGAGTCCATGTTCGATTAGTGCTCGTATGGATGGCTCGGTGGTGCCTCAGGCTGGTGGCCTGCCGACACCTCGTTGGGCTTTTGGCTGCCTTGGTGAAGAAAGAGATCCACTCAAACAGTCTGTCTCTGTCTGTTCTTGGGGTGTGGTTCAGTCCATTGGGCAGACTGTTTAATGGCATGTCCGTGCTGGCCGAAATTGGGGAAAAGTATGGGGCTTTGGGGAAGGCGGGGCAAAGTATGGGGCGTTGGGGCTTTGGTCCAGGCCCTCGGCTTGCTTCAGGCCTCCTCGCTGCTTCGGCACTCCCGACACTTCTTTCCACTTTTTAGTTGTTCTCGTCATCGCTGGCAAGGTGTTGTCTCTCCTCTCGGTTCCTTCCAGTCAGGTATCGGGTGTTGGTCCTGGATCGGCTTTGACCGTGCCCCTCTTAGCGAGTGCAAGGGAATCTGGAGTGGCTGCTTTCATCCTCAAATCTGCACAGAGGAACTGGCACACAAATTCTACATTTTGCAAACTTACCATTTTGGTCTCATGGTCTTTCCACCTCTCTAGGAAGCTGCTGGTCCTGAGAAGTGCTGATCTTGTGACTGAAGATGATAACCTGTTTTCTTAAAATAGGTGCCGTTGTTTGACCTAATCTTTTTGGGGAAACCATGTCGGGATATTAGATCATTCACAAAACATTTAATTACTGAATTGGCACCCTCCTTTGAGGGTGGGGTTGCTTTCGCCAACCACTGCAATTGTCAATCTAAATCATTACGTTCCTTTATCCTTGTATCGGATTGATCATATCGATTAAATAAAACCTCAAAACGCTCAAACTTGACCCAATCCAAACTCACCTCCCCCCTCTGTCCCTCTCACAGGGACAGTGTTAGTCGCAGTAATAGTAATAGTAGTAGTAGTAGTAGTAGTTTCAGAAACATCCAAGAAAAAGAAAAGGCAGCTGATAGTCAAGTGCAGCAAGAACAGAGGCGGAGGACAGGTCATGTTTGAGGTCACTGTTCGCTTTTGCAATAGTACTTTGATATTTCACAACACCTAGTGAATTATTGTGGCCTCAATAATTCACTAAATAGTTGTATTTAATTTAGTCTATCTATGATGGGACAACGCACAGAAACATTAAGTTCAGAAACAGATATGTTCTGTACTAGATTATATCTAAATAGCTACTTTCCATCTGTAGTCCCTGGCTACCTAAATTAAGGGGATCCACAAATCAAGCAATAAAATTATGACACTAATTAATCATAATAAATATATACATTCATAATAATCAATAATTAATCAAAAATAATCATACTGTAGCATGTATTCAATTATAAGAAAAGTCACCAAATGCCCCTTCATGGACACATACTTAACATACAATACAACCACACCTTATTGACATCATCACACAAAGACCATACATGCTCTTGTTCACATCTGTCATCATTCGTAAAAACAACCAAGATTTTAACAGCCATACCTCACAATTTACAACAAAAATGCTCTCATAGATAAATATAATACTCATTAAATTGATGTATCAACATAATGCCCCTCTTAGTGACCATCTGAGCAGCCTTGATTGCTCCAAAGCCACTTTTTAATTTCAAATTTTCTATTCCTTTTGTTATAACATGGAGAAAGCTAATTGGTCTGTACATGTTCTGGTCTTCTTTATTTCCTGCTTTATGGATTTAATCATAGTAGCAGTTTCTCCACGTGGTAGGAAAAGTGTTTTCCGTTATTGATTTATTTATCAATCGTTGTTATACGAGCAATAATACAATCCTTATATGTTTTTAGGAAGATAGTGTCCAACCCATATATATATCTCTAGATCGTGAGTCTGATAATGCAGTGAAGATTTTGTTTAACTTTGTTTAATTTGTTAATTCTAAAATTAGTCCATCCTGAATAAATGACAATTATTTGCACTGATTTTGAGGGATTTTTTATTCAGGGTTTGTACAGACTGGATGAAATGTTCATCAAAATTACCACTTATGTCCAGACTGTCTGCGATAGTAGCGCCATTGATATTTAATGTTATAGTGTTGTTTCTTGTTTGCTCTCTTTCCGTAAGTTTGTATCTGGTTTTCCATAACTCTCTATTGTTCCTTTTTGCAGCTTTAATTAATTCTAAGTGAAAGTCAGCCTTAGACTTCCGCATAAACATTGTAACTTTTGTTCCTCCAAACTTTTAAATCATACGATCTGTATTTAGACCTGTTTTTTAATTGCTCTTATGAGAGCTGAGTCCTCATGTCTTTATTAGAATCCAATGGTATTTTTATTTTAACACTCTTCTTTCTGGTTTTGTATTCGTGTATTTACAGATGTTCTCTTTAATTTTTGTCATCCAATTGTAATTCTAGTAGGGCTGCTTTCATTTGTATCATATAGAAGCCGTTTATAATATCCTTAAGTTTCTTTCTACGTGTTTTATTTAACCAGTCCAGATTAACTTCCTCCATGACGTTACTTCTGTCATACTATGCTGTTTGAGGATGTCTGAAAATGAATCAAGAAAAATGTCTTTAGCTGTGGTCGGTCGGTATACTACAATTACCTTGAAATACATTTCTGAGGAAAATGTGATTTTAATTTCAACATACTCAAATTGATCTACTTTTAATGTTTTCCCTTTCATAAATCATAATTCCTCCCCCCTTTGTCACTCGATCTGTCTTTTCTGTAATCTTGTCCCCCGGGACATTAATTAGAACGTAAAGGTGTTGTGGGTTTTAACCATGTCTCTGATAGACAAGGTAATCCGGATTAGAGTCTGACAGTAACTGCTGTATTTGTTCAGTATATTTCCTGTGGTAGAAAGTTTATTAATGCGGACACGTTTGTTACTGAATACTTTCTACAGACTTCTGTCTCTCTGCGACTTTGTGTATGTAATAAACAACTATAAATATTTGATATGCTTAAATTTTGTTTTAGCTCAGCTGTTGTGTAGCTGCTAGCTCTTTGTAGCCTACAGCAGAAATGTCCAAATTGCAACCAATAGCTATGTTTTTAACTGACAACCGAAATAATTGATTTGCGTATCGGTTCAATCAGCGGCAGCTACGCCCTGTTTTATCATTTGACCTAAATTTTTGGTTTCGTAGGCAGGACAGAGAGAACAATGTGGGACAGCAATTGTCCATCTTATACCATGCTAATTGTTGTAAGGATAGTTCACATGAGCGGCCATACCTTGAGTCCCACCATATATAAGAGTCAAAAGGCTCCTATTATGAGTCGTCTAATTGGTGATCATACACTTTGGCGGTTTGGGTGGCAGGACACACGGACGCACCTCCGTCAGCCAGTGCTAGGACAGTTGGAGCAGTCCCCGTCTTCCACTCATTCCTGGGAGGCGTCCCCAGTAGTTGTCAGCTGATGTCGTGCTGTCAGGCAACATCAGGAAGTTCCTTCTGTGCGGTATTGAATTGTCAGGGCACAGTTCGTAAGCAGGTCATTACAAGGTGTGTGCAGGTTGACCACAAAGGAATGCTTCAAAGATTGTGTTGAACATTGTCCGTTGACACTTATGTCCAGCAGGGGTCTGTTTGTATCCTGCTGTTCGTCCTGCTGTCACACCTGTATTTTTTGTGAGCATGTTCTGGCTACACCTTGGAGCTTGTCTTGTTCAGAGAAGTTGGCAGTCCCCCGGCTGCATATCCTTTCCACCCTCGCTTGACCTAGCACAACCGTGGCTATCACCCAAGTCCGTCTGTATGGTTTTACGTTTTGTTGAGGTTTTTTCCTCCAGAATTTGGAACTCAAAACATGTACACCCATCGTTTTCATATCCTCTCGGTTAGTTCAATTTGCATATCACGTTTTAAAATTACAGTCTTAACTATCCCATTAATTGCTAATCAATAACCTTAATTCAAAGATTATACATACTACTTCATGTGTATTTAAGTACCCTTTTAATTCACTTAAAGATTATCTATAAGTTAATTTAAACTATCATTTGTCTATCAGTAGGCGCGAGCAAGCTGTCATGCTTGCACTCTGACCTCCTGCTGTGCGTGATACTCTCCAAAACAAAGGAATGTTTTTATTCACGTTTCTCCTTATCTTTCAGCTAAATCTTTTAATCTTTTAACTTTTAACGTCCGTACTGTGTTTATTTTTATTGTCTGCATTTTAAAATATTTAAAATCTCAGGTACCCCTTGGCATACCTTCGAGTACCTCCCTTTTTTGTCCGGGCGGAAACACCATACCCTCATTTGAGAACTACTGGTTTAGCCTATGAAAAATCCTTTGTCTCATACATCATTACACTGTACAACTCCTCTTTGGGGGGCTAGGATGACAGGGAATGCAAAACGATAACAGTGCAATACTTTTTTATATCATGGTCGTTAATGCCTAGTTTCTCTTTTAATAGAATCTATTTTGTTTCCATTTATACCCTTATTAGTTACTGTTTACTTTTTAGTTCTTCTTCCAAAGGGAACTCTCCTGAAGGAATCAATAACGTTTTATCTGTCTATCTATCTATCTATTACTAACCCGAGCACAATTCATGACGTCATGCTCATCTTGCAGACAGTTATTTCCATTTAGTTTTATTCTCTATTTGTAATTCTACATGCACCAATGTCACATAGAAATTTGCTTTCTTTGTTATTTATTTACATTATTATTTCTGGTTTACTTGCTGTCTGTTTACTTAAGTTCTCATATTTTGGTCTGTCTTCCTTCTGATTAGAATTTGTTTAACGCTTCTCTACGTTTTGTTTTGACAATGGCGCTGAGTGGCTCTTATCTGTACTTCTTCAGACTCTATGTTTCACAGATGCCCTCAGATGTATTAGAATATACATTTAACTTTTATTTTATTGTGTGTTTATTCCTAAAAAAATAAAATGTCAATGTATAATCAATTTATCTTTATCAAATTTAAATTCAATATTATTAATTTATTTGTTGTATAACTATTAATTCCAAATTTACAGTGTGTCCTAATCTATGATGTTCGTGCGTGTGTGTTTGTCTCAACTTCCACACAGAAACTGGATGGATCAGATAAGCAACAAAGCTGTACCAAAAAAAAAGTATACTAGACATATAAATGAATGATGAATTAAACAATGTTTCAATGTCCCACAATCCGTATTTATTTATTGATATTTAAACGTGTAATTTTCCATATATCTATTATTTTACTGGACTTAGCAAGCACCTACTACTAGCACACTCTACAGACCGAGAATAACTGTTCAACCACACTTAGTAATGCCAAGCTAGATGCTAATCTAGCCTTACTATGCCTCAGTAAGCAAACTTTTGCTAACCTAGCCCAATGCTATGCTAACACAATGCTAACCTAGCTCAATGCTATGCTAACACAATGCTAACCTAGCTCAATGCTATCCTAGCTCAATGCTAACCTAGCTCAATGCTATGTGTCACTCCTCTTCGAACTAATGCCTCACGCAGCTGTCATTCACACAGCCTCGTCACACGCACACACTCTTATCTCAAAATGTCTCCCAGCTCTTTTTTTTTTTTTTTTTTATATGCGTCACACAGTCACTCACACACAGAGAATTTACCAGCGAGCAAGAGCCTTTTTTCCCGTATTCAAAATCTCAGTGTGTAAAACAACTGTAATATCGCACAGTCACAATCACCAGTATAGTTAAAAACAAATTCAAATGACTGGAATTAGCTCGCAGCGCCCACGAGGGGGAGCCTCCCTGCTTAGGCTGCTGCCTCCGCGATCCAACCTTTTGATAAGCGAAAGAAAATAATTATATGGATCGATCATTCACTCATGTGTTTTCTGTACATAACTTTGTCTATTTTCTCACACGCACACACATAACCAACAATTTCCCAGGTCTTGCAGATCAGCGTGGGTGCGAAAAAAGCGTTAGGGAACTCTCACAAAAGCATGAGGGAGAATTAAAACAGATAAGAAACCAGGTGCTACACAAAAGTTATTAAAATACGCAGATATATATATATAAATTTAAAAAACACACATTTTTATCCCACAAAACACTCCCCCCTGGTCCGGACCAATATAAACAACTAATGCACGCGTGCTTTTGTGGAATCGGCCGTCTCATAACACACACACGCAGGTCATTCTTACTCATATAATGGCGATTAACCCATTCAGCGGAGCAAATCCTGCTTTTCCTTCCTGACCAACACGGATAACAGCCTAAGGCGCTGTAGAATTACCAGGAATCACCCTTCAATTGCTACAGTACATCGTGTCTGGTCAGTCCATATAGTTTCACCAAGGCTCTACCATATGGAGCCCTTACTCTATCCATCTATACTGCAGCAAATTTCCAAATTCGTGACAACTTGGCTCAGTTGATCTCCTTTACCGGAGTCACTGAACGATCACCTTATATCAGGCTTTTTACCCGGCTGCAGCTTCCACATAGACAGATACGTAGGACCTTCATAGACGTCATAAATTTGTGTGGGCCAAATGTCACATCAGTTTAGCCAACCTTGCCTTAAATTTCGCTGTGTCCAACTCCGGCTAACCATGTACTTGCAAAGAAATTTTTCGTCTCACATCGTCTATGCTTCTACACTCCAAACCACCAAAATTCTATCAACAATCCCCATTTGTTAAAAACAAGAGATTACAAGTTTTCAACAACACACACAGACAAATGATCACATATAATACAACTCAAGCCAACCAACACATGCCTCAGTCTAGGTTGTTTTTGGAGAACTATCTTTTATGAAAAAAAATTTCAGTTTTTATCTTACCGATCCCGTTTCTCTTCAGACAGACAACTTTTACACAATAAGCAAAATAGCTTACCTTTTATTAGATGCGCGCGTGCAAGCGTTGTCTGCCTGAGAGAGAAGCCGGGAGCGGATGTTGACTTGCAGAGTTCTGGACCATCCTAGTTCGTGACGCCAATTTTGTAGTGGAAAGTCCAGGTTGTCAATGAGAACCAAAGTAGATTTAACACAAGAGTTTTATTTTACTCATAATCAAATGGTACAATGGTTGGGTTGAGTTGTCTAGCACACAGAAAGTTTCCCCCCCGGGCGCGCCCGTCACCATGAAAAAGAAGATGGTGCCCAAAACACTCTCTTCGTTTGGCTTTATCCCTTTCTTATCTCTCTTGTTAGTGCGTCAATGTCTTGTTTTGTTTTCCCTATCTGTTCCATAACAACTCGAATCTTTTAGACAGTCAACACATTCAGTTAGACAGGTTGGCACGACTTAAAGTTCACTTTTGTCCCACAGAAGAGGAAGAGAAATCAAAATGAGCATACATTTTTGACAGACATGAACTATAGGTCAAAGGTCAGAAATTCTACTACAAAGGCACAAGGGTCTCCAGTGTTCTACTGTGGGACTAGTCTGCACGCACACACACGCGCACAGACACACACTCACGCAGACAATGCCATCGCATTCCCAACAATGGTGACATTCTCTGCCCTGTGAGCACATTTGGTGCCCGTCCATAAGAATGAGCAGAATCAATGAAGGCCACAAATGGCTGACATTAGTTTTACACTCACTGAAATTATATGGCAAATTGTGAGAGAGTTGTAAAAATTGAGGAGACGCTACACCAGGGGTGGGCAATTAATTTTTACCGGGGGCCGCATGAGCAACCCGAGCACTGCTGGAGGGCCACAGCGACAATTTTTTCAATTAAATTTTGCTCAAATTATTTTTGATATACCGTAAGATAGATAATAATAATAATAATATTTTCATTTAACCTAACTTATCTTTATACAAAAGCAGATGGCTTTTGATGGTTTTATTTTTAACACTTTCTTACACAACACTTCCTGATGTATATTACAATACAAAAATGTCAATTTCTGTCACGTTATCCTGCATCCTCTTTGTTGTAGAACCTTTATTTAACCAGATAAGAAAACGTTGTGAACGTAGCACGCCTGTAAGGTGATTGGCGAAGAAGGAGGAAGCGTTGCTGTTGCGGAAATGAGGAGTGAGGATTGGTTTTCCTTTTGGAAAGAACAAGATAAGTTGAGCTGTGTTAGTATAGCATGCTCAATAAAAGTTTAAAAAGTGCATCAGACTTGGTGTGCACTTCTTCTGGACGCTACAATTGATGTCAGAAGTGGGATGAAATGCCTCCCAGTTCGCCTTGCCATCAAACCTGGGAGTCTTCATTGAGGGCGGAATTCCCCCCGTGGCAAGCAGCGTGGCTGCACCTGTAAACGCTCTCTCTCTCTCTCTCTCTCTCTCTCTGTCTCTCTCTCTCTCTCTTTGCGGCGAGCACGTACCTCCCGATGACGTAGCACACAAGCAGCGCAGTATGCGCAAAGTTTTACTTCTGCCACCAATTGTAGCGTCCAGAAGAAGTGCACATCAAGTCTGACGCTCTTTTTAAACTTTTATTGAGCAAGCTATACTAACACAGCTCATCATATCTCGTTCCTTTCACACGCACGTCTCCTCACTCCTCATTTACGCAACTCAAGAAGACAACATCTACTTCAGCAGGTCGTTACACTATATTCTTTAAACACTGCAACGTGTGTACCACAAATAAGCACACGGCTTTACCTTTACTTGGCAGTCCATGTCTTGTTGAAAACACGCCATTCGTCATCAACTTTTCTCTTTTTAGCGTCTCGGGGATAACCGGGCATCACTTGTCGCTGTGCGCCTTCCCTCACAGGACATACGCACATATAACACTTTTCAAAATAAAAGCAGCACAGTTGTATTGCACGCACGACAAAGATGTTTTTTTAAATTTATCTTGTAATTTATAATTGGCCTCACGCGGGCCGGACAGGGACGTACAAAGGGCAGGATGCGGCCCGCGGGCCGCACAATGCCCAGGTCTGCGCTACACTTTAACCACTGCACAGATTGCCGCTGCGCGCAGGAGCATACGTCCACACGGAAGTAATACAAATAACGCTTTTCAAAACAAAAGCAGCACCGTTTTATTGCACACTCGAAATAGATGCTTTTTTAAATGTATTTTGTAATTTATAATTGGCCTCACGCGGGCCGGACAGGGACGTACAAAGGGCCGGATGCGGCCCGCGGGCCGCACAATGCCCAGGTCTGCGGTACACTTTAACCACTGCACAGCCCCAGGTTGCACACAAACCCCCCCGACATCCAGAGGTGGGTAGTAACGTGCTACATTTACTCCGTTACATCTACTTGAGTAACTTTTGGGATAAATTGTACTTCTAAGAGTAGTTTTAATGCAACATACTTGTACTTTTACTTGAGTATATTTATAGAGAAGAAACGCTACTTTTACTCAGCTCCATTTATCTACATTCAGCTCGGTACTCGCTACTGATTTGTATCGATCTGTTAATGCACGCTTTGCTTGTTTTGGTTTGTCAGACAGACCTTCAAAGTAGGATCTATCGCATGCCTGCATTTCACCAATCAAATACAGCCACTGGTGACGTTTGTCTCCGTTTCACCAATCAAATGCAGTCACTAGTGACGTTTGACTCCGTTTCACCAATCAAACAGAGCCAGGCGGTCACATGACGTAAGTAACGTTAGAAGATATTTTGGCTGTCACCGTAGGCTGATGTTAGCTTCCCTGCTATGAATCACTGTCAAATGTACATCGTGTGGGGACATTTATTAACGCACTGCAGCCTCATAGACACGCACAGTCGCACCCACACACACGCATGCATAGAAACACCAATCAGAAGTGCACAGTGTGTTCCCAGGTTTAGTTAGTTTAGTCTTTATTTGAAGGGACAATGCACAGAAACATTAAGCTCAAAGACAGATATGTTCTGTACCAAATTATAGCTAAATAGCTAATTTCCATCTGCAGTCCCTGGCTACCTAAATTAAAGGGTTACAAAAATCATGCAATAAAATTATGACAATAAAATCATACACAAGTATTAAGAAAAAAGTTGTAAAATGCCCTTTCATGGACACATACTTAATATACAATACAACCACGCCTCATTTACATCATCACACAAAGACAATACATGCTCTTGTTCACATCAGAATCAGAATCAGAATCAGAATAGTTTTATTGCCATTGTTTGAGAACGGGTTCACAAATTAGGAATTGTTCTTGGTGCAATCGTGCAACATAAAACACATATAACACATATTTGGTAATAAAAAGAGATGTAACTGAGCTATCATCTGTCATCATTTGTAAAAACAACCTTGATTTTAACAGACATACCTCACAATTTACAACAAAAATGCTCTCATGGATAAATATAATACACATTAAGTTGACGTGTTAAACAAGGTGCCCACCTTAGTGACCGTGTGAGCAGCTTTGATTGCTCCAAAGCCACGTGCAGCCCACACCTATCAGTTTTATGGTTTGCGTAAAGGCTAACTTGTTATTTTCCTTTGTAATCTATGCCTACTGAGCCTATGGTGTTGTTAAGTTATTTTTTTATGTTCATGTATTATTATTTAATATATATTATTGTTTTAGTTGCTTAAGAGATATTCCTGGCTCTGAATTTGCTCATTGCTATGTTTATGTTTCTGTGCATTATTTGTTGCCGTCATCATTAAACGAACAGGTTACTCATCAGTTACTCAGTACTTGAGTAGTTTTTTCACAACATACTTTTTACTTTTACTCAAGTAAACATTTGGGTGACTACTCCTTACTTTCACTTGAGTAATAAATCTCAATTACAATTTATGGCTACTCTACCCACCTCTGCCGACATCTCAACATGTACCCAAGAGCCATTAAACAAGAGTTGTGTCAGTGCGGCTTGGACTTTAAAACTTGAACTTGGTTTTCAGTCAGGCCCAAAAGGTATGGCATCATCGTTGAACATCGGTGGTGTGACTCTACAAAACCAAATGTCTTGACACAAACTGTCATGTGGTGCTTTCCTGATACGGTTTTGTCAAGAGTGGAACTACGTCCAGACAAGTAAGCAAGTGAAGTCTTCCGCGTTCTGTTCACTTGAACTCAAATGTTCAGTTCAGTTCAGTTTACTTCGAACATGCATACAACACAATTACCATATTTTCCAGACTATAAGGCGCACTTCAATTATTTTTTTATTTCTCAAAATTCGCCAGTGCGCCTTATAACCTGGTGCGCCTAATGTACGGCTGAGTTCTGGTTTTGCTTACCGACCTCGAAGCAATTTTATTTGGTACATGGTGTAATGATAAGTGTGGCCAGTAGATGGCAGTCAAACATAAGAGGTACGTGTAGACTGCAATAGGAAGGCAATATGACTCAAGTAAACAACACCAACATTTTATATGTTCCATTGAACATATAGAACTTTACACACGGCACACTCACAAATATATCAAAATGTTTTAGTACGACTTTGTTAAAGTTAAAGTTAAAGTTAAGCTATGAAGCCGCACCGCTTGATGTGCTTCAACATACAAGTATTATTATGGTGTGTGTATAAGGTAAGATATATTATCTGGCGCAAAAGCAACTTTTCTCACCTTCTGGTACCAGCTGATCTGTATTTGGCATCTGCATAAATCCTGAGAAATTGTGGGGCTCCGCCTTTGTAGTTGGTTCCGACGCTGCAGTCGATAAGCTTTCTGGCTTTAAGGAACACTAAAAAGTAGAGATGTCCGATAATGGCTTTTTTGCCGATATCCGATATTCCGATATTGTCCAACTCTTAATTACCGATTGCGATATCAACCGATAACGATATATACAGTCGTGGAATTAACACATTATTATGCCTAATTTTGTAGTGATGCCCCGCTGGATGCATTAAACAATGTAACAAGGTTTTCCAAAATAAATCAACTGAAGTTATGGAAAAAATGCCAACATGGCACTGCCATATTTATTATTGAAGTCACAAAGTGCATTATTTTTTTTAACATGCCTCAAAACAGCAGCTTGGAATTTGGGACATGCTCTCCCTGAGAGAGCATGAGGAGATAGAGGTGGGGGGCGGGGTTGAGGTTGGACCGGCACGCAACGGCAGTGCCTTTAAGGTTCATTGGTTCTCTGTACTTCTCCCTACGTCCGTGTACCACTCCGTACAGCGGTGTTTTAAAAAGTCATAAATTTTACTTTTTGAAATCGATACCGCTGATTTCGGATATTATATTTTAAAGCATTTATCGGCCGATAATATCGGCAGTCCGATATAATCGGACATCTCTACTAAAAAGTCTAGAAAATAAATTGTGGTAGTAACAATTTCATTTTTAGATGAAGCACAGTGAAACATTGAGGAATCATTCATTTATGAGGAAAATTGAGTATGGAATCACCGTTTAAATGTTCATTTCAGCAGCTAACACCTGCAGCCGATTAAATCTGGTCATTAGTCTGCAGTTAAAAAAGGAATGTTCACACCTTGGAGAGCTGTTGCACCAGGTGTCTTGACATGAATCATGGCTCCAACACAAGATATGTCAATTGGAACAAAGGAGAGTATGGTTAACATTTTTCAAGAATGTAAATCATTATGCAATGTTGCAAAATATGTTGATGTGTCTAAAATCAACACGGGAAAGTTGTAGAAAAAGCATACTTTTGACCAAGGAAAACATCAAAGCGTCAAGACAGAAAACGTATAACTTAAAAGTATATTTTAGAAAATTGTTGTCAAATTTAATTTGGCAAATATTGCACGACATAAAAATAACCTGCAGTATGTTTGCTGCAATATGACACAAAAGCTGCCCAATCAAGTCCTTAGTTTATTCTTATGCTCTTCACTGTGCAGACTTTGGTCCAAATACAAAAATTAATGCTCAGTAAACCGCAACAAAGTGTGAACCAAGCATCTTTTTTCAATTCAGAGTTTGGGTTGCCAACCTCCTGAAAAAAAAAAGGGACACCTCACCTTTTTTTGTTATTGTGTGAAAGGAGTTGTATACCATCCACAAAGATTGAATGGAGGCAACTGGACTCTTCTTGTTTAAGATGTTTCAGAGCTGCTGACAATTTAAGCACTTATTTGTTTACTATTTGACTCCAATCAGAATTGTATTAGATGCACAAGTTTTGGATTCAGATGAATACATGGGAAACAAATTGTTCAGTAATATTTTCTTTTGTGCTAAAGTAATAAATTAACAGCATAAAATAATGTTTTTTTTGTCTTAAATATCAATATTTCCTGCTTAACAGAATACAAATTAACACATTTCTTTAACAGAAGTCTGTCCTGCTTCACTTAAAACAGAATAAATTCAGTGTGCAACTTTCTGATACAGCAGGTCTCCAATTTTTATCACTGTGACAAAAAGAGATGTGATATTAATGTTTATTATTAATATTACAGTATTTTCTGGACCATATGGCGCATCGGATTATAAGGCGCACTGCCGGTGAGCAGGTATAATCAGGTATTTTTTCATACAAAAGGCGCATTAAAGGGGTCATGTTATGATTTTATTCTAAATTGAAAACACTTCCTTGTGGTCTACATAACATGTAGACCACAAGATTATGTTTTACAGATCACCTTCAAGCCGCTTTCTGAAAGTCGCTTCAGGGTGCGCCGTTTTTTGGGCGGTCTTATTTACGTGGCTCACTTTCGACAGCGTCTTCTCCCCGTCATCTTTGTTGTAGCGGTGTAGCGTGCAAGGACGGGAGTGGAAGAAGTGTAGAAAGATGGAGCTAACTGTTTTAATGACATTTAATGGGGCGGTGTGGCAAAGTTGGTAGAGTGGCCGTGCCAGCAATCGGAGGGTTGCTGGTTACTGGGGTTCAATTCCCACCTTCTACCATCCTAGTCATGTCTGTTGTGTCCTTAGGCAAGACGCTTCACCCTTGCTCCTGATGGCTGCTGGTTAGCGCCTTGCATGGCAGCTCCCGCCATCAGTGTGTGAATGTGTGTGTGAATGGGTGAATGTGAATGTGAAAATACTGTCAAAGCGCTTGAGTACCTTGAAGGTAGAAAAGCGCTATACAAGTATAACCCATTTATTATAATTTATTCAGACTTTACTTCAATCAATAACAGAGCAGCATCTCCTCATCCGCCGGAAATGTGTCCCGTGAAAAACCGCCCGACTGGAACTCTCTAATAACTAAAGTTCCTTGGGAGAATCATGTAAACTCACTACAACGATATGTTTTAGCGCTTTCATGGCAGATATAAGTAAGAACTTTACACTACTTTATATTAGAAATGGCAACAGCGGAGGATGACTGTCCAAGAACAAGAAGATATAGAAAAAGAAGAAGCTTACCGACTACGGGGTTGGCACGGACTATAAAGGCGGATTCGCGCAATTTTTCAGGACTTAGGCAGATCCCAAATACAGATAAAGTACCAATGATTGTGTCATACACACTAGATGTGGTGAGATTATCCTCTTCATTTGACCCATCACCCTCACCCCCTGGGAGGTGAGGGGAGCAGTGAGCAGCAGCGGTGGCCACGCCTGGGAATCATTTTTTTGGTGATTTAACTTGGGGAATAAATCACCAAAACAATTATACCCTTGATGCTGAGTGCCAAGCAGGGAGGTAATGGGTCCCATTTTTATAGTCTTTGGTATGACTCGGCCAAAGTTTGAACTCACGACCTACCGATCTCAGGGCAGACACTGAGCAGGTCAGCATGTACCAGAAGGTAAGAAAAGTTTATTTTGCACATTATTGCGAAGCAAAATGCCAGATAATATGTCTTACCTTATACACACACCATAATAATACTCGTATGTTGAAGCACAGTACAATCTATCAAGCGGTGCGGCTTCATAGATTACCGAAGTCGTACTAAAACATTTTGATAGATTTTTGAGCGCCGTGTGTAATGTTCTATAATTTCAATGGAACATATAAAATGTTGGTGTTGTTTACTTGAGTTATATTGACGTCTACACGTATCTCTTATGTGTGACTGCCATCTACTGGTCACATTTGTCATTACACCATGTACCAAATAAAATTGCTTCGAGGTCGGTAAGCAAGACCAGAATTATTCCGAACATTAGGCGCACCGGATATAAGGCGCACTGTCGAGGTTTGAGAATAAAAAATTATTTTAAATGTGCCTTATAGTCCGAAAAATACGGTAAACGTATACACATACTTTAGTTATCTGCTGCACTGACAAGATGCCTGCTGGGTGTATCGAAACTACTGTGTCAAAACTGGGCCGTGACGTCACAATTTATATTTTTCCTCGAGCTTTACAGGGCGCACCAACCGCGGAACATGAATACAAAACAATCGGCTCTGTTGGCCGGTACTAAGTGCTTCTCTTGACAGCTCAATACAGAACGCATACTTTTGTGTCTAAATACGGGACAGTTCCGTTTTTGGCAACCCTAGCCAGAGTTCCAAACCCCAGCCTTATTGACAAGTACAAAGCATATGACTAAAGACAATAAACAACGGACGAGATGAGTGCCAACTGTGGCAAATACTATCTGGGATTGAAACCAACAAAGTTTCACCACTGACCAAATCAATTGTACCTGTTGCTGTTTATTCTGCATATATTCTGCAAAAAAAGCAGAGTTATTTTGCAAATGAAGCTTTTTGCGGTGGTTACCACATTTGAGCGCCTTAAGTCCTTGGAGAACAGTAAACCGATCGGCTTTACGACGAGATTACTCACAGGCTCAAAGGAATATTAGGAATAAGTTTAGAAGTGCCGCGATGGAGTTGCTGGTTCCCAAGTTGCACTGAAGCTCAAATCCATTTTGGCTACTTAACAACTTTGCAAGGAGTCAAAATGTTTTTTTTGCCTTGTTGTGAAATTTACTTTATTAGGCTGATTGTGTAAATCTAAAGAATAGAGCCAGAACTGTTTCACACACAGAATAGTCATTAAAACGAGGCAAACTAGGAAGAGTTCTGTAAACACTGATTAGCTATGCAAATATTTACACATTGATTGTCGCCAAAAACTGGACTCTGCTCTCGTAAAAGGATTATTTTAGTCTGTGGCAAGCAACAGTTTACTGATAAAGTGATTAAACAGCTGCCAATTTATGAAACCATGACCTTAATTTGTTCATTCTATTGGTGACGTACGAGAGACAAACCCTCTCCCCGTCCAAACTGCATAGGCGGTCTTCAGACACATTTAAGCTAACTACAGTCAGAAGGAATGTTCTCTCCTCCGTGACTTAAAAACAAACTGACCGAGCCAGAGATTAGGTTAATGTGTGACTCCACGTGGGCCATAGAATGCTGCATAGCATAACTTAAACGCGAGTGGAAAAATCTTGCCAGACATCTTATATCAAGTTCTGTGCGTCGCTAGAATCAATGTATCAGCACACATACTGTACGTTGCAAGTGGCTCACATTGAGTTTGCAGGCTATCTGCGATGCAAAATATGCGGGGGAAACTCGAAAAATTTGAATATTGTGCAAAAATTCAGTCATGTCAGCAAATCAACTTGTGAAACTGACGTGATATAAACTCATCATGTGCAAAGTGAGATATGTCAAGCCTTTATTTGTTTTCATTTTGATAATCACGGTTTACAGTTTTTAAAACCAACATTTTCTGCCATTTCCAATTCAAGGTCTTGAGCCATGATCATCATAATTATATCAAAAGAAGGCCTGAAATATATTTTGTAAATTTTTTTGATCTTGCCCCATGTGGAGGAGTTCAAGTACCTCGCAGTCTTGTTCACGAGTGAGGAAAGAGTGGATCGTGAGATCGACAGGCGGATCGGTCCTGCGTCTTCATGAATGCGGACGCTGTATCGATCCGTTGTGGTGAAGAAGGAGGTGAGCCGGAAGTCAAAGCTCTCAATTTACCGGTTGATCTACATTCCCATCCTCATGAGCTGTGGGTTATGACCTAAAGGACAAGATCACGGGAACAGGTGGTCGAAATGAGTTTCCTCCGTCGGATGGCGGGGTTCTCCCTTAGAGATAGGGTGATAGTCTAGAAACATAGACTACTATTTAAGTCTCACTTGACTGACTACACTAGAGCAAGCCCGGTCACAGGCAATTACAATGTCTGTTAGTCCGGGTGAGGAGTCAGTTAAGCTAGAACTAGCCAGCGCCAGGCTGGATAATCCATGTACGCATAGCAATTCTCTTAGAATAATACACAATTCACATAATGTTTTTTCTGTTGTGTCTGTGTCAGAGGTGGACATGCATTCTACTGAGGTGGCAAATTATGATATGTCCAGTCTATTGCAGCACCAAGCAAACAATCGGAAAATTCCCGTCATATCAATTCCTAGATATGGTCGAAACTATTTAAAGTGCACTACGCATAATAAACGCAACATTGTTAATATTGCCACTACGGATAATCTTAACAAAAACTCGTCAAAACAGCCCAATACCTATAATATGGGCTTTTTAAACATAAGATCATTGTCTCCCAAGGCGTTATTGGTTAATGAGGTCATTAGAGACAACAATCTTAACGTCATTGGTCTTAGCGAAACCTGGCTCAAACCGGACGAATTTTTTGCGCTCAATGAGGCATCTCCTCCTAACTATACGAATGCGCATGTTGCCCGCCCTCTTAAAAGGGGAGGGGGTGTCGCACTAATATACAATGAAAATTTCAACCTTACCCCTAACCTAAATAATAAATATAAATCGTTTGAGGTGCTTACTATGAGGTCTGTCACACCGCTACCTCTCGACCTGGCTGTTATCTACCGCCCCCCTGGGCCCTATTCGGACTTTATCAGTGAATTCTCAGAGTTCGTTGCTGATCTAGTGACGCACGCCGACAATATAATCATAATGGGGGACTTTAATATCCATATGAATACCCCATCGGACCCTCAGTGCGTGGCGCTCCAAACCATAATTGATAGCTGTGGTCTTACACAAATAATACATGAACCCACGCATCGCAACGGTAATACAATAGATCTAGTGCTTGTCAGGGGTGTCACCACCTCCAAAGTTATGATACTTCCATATACTAAAGTAATGTCCGATCATTACCTTATAAAATTTGAAGTTTTGACTCTTTGTCAACAAGCTAATAATAATAATAACTGCTATAGCGGCCGCAACATTAATGCTGCCACAACGATGACTCTTGCTGACCTACTGCCTTCGGTAATAGCACCATTCCCAAATTATGTCGGCTCTATTGATAAACTCACTAACAACTTTGACGATGCCTTGCGCGAAATTATTGATAGTATAGCACCGCTAAAGCAAAAAAGGGCCCCTAAAAGGCGCACCCCATGGTTTACAGAAGAAATTAGAGCTCATAAATTATCATGTAGAAAACTGGAACGCAAATGGCGCGCGACTAAACTTGAGGTTTTCCATCAAGCATGGAGTGATAGTTTAATAACTTATAAACGCATGCTTACCTTAGCTAAAGCTAAATACTACTCAAATCTCATCCGCCTCAACAAAAACGATCCTAAATTTCTGTTTAGTACAGTAGCATCGCTAACCCAACAAGGGACTCCTCCCAGTAGCTCCACCCACTCGGCAGATGATTTTATGAATTTCTTTAATAAGAAAATTGAACTCATTAGAAAGGAGATTAAAGACAACGCATCCCAGCTACAACTGGGCTCTATTAACACAAATACGACTGTATATACGACGGACACTGCCCTCCAAACAAAATAGTCTCTCTATTTTTGATGAAATAACATTAGAGGAATTATTACAGCGTGTAAGTGGGATAAAACAAACAACATGTTTACTTGACCCACTTCCTGGGAAACTTATCAAGGAACTGTTTGTATTATTAGGTCCATCAGTGTTAAATATTATAAACTTATCACTTTCCTCCGGCACTGTTCCCCTAGCATTCAAAAAAGCGGTTATTCATCCTCTGCTCAAAAGACCTAACCTCGATCCTGACCTCATGGTAAACTACCGACCGGTCTCCCACCTTCCGTTTATTTCCAAAATTCTCGAAAAAACTGTTGCACAGCAGCTAAATGAACACTTAGTGACTAACAATCTCTGTGAACCTTTTCAATCCGGTTTCAGGGCAAATCACTCTACGGAGACAGCCCTCGCAAAAATGACTAATGATCTATTGCTAACGATGGATTCTGATGCGTCATCTATGTTGCTGCTTCTTGATCTTAGCGCCGCTTTCGATACCGTCGATCATAATATTTTATTAGAGCGTATCAAAACACGTATTGGTATGTCAGACTTAGCCTTGTCTTGGTTTAACTCTTATCTTACTGACAGGATGCAGTGCGTCTCCCATAACAATGTGACCTCGGACTATGTCAAGGTAACGTGCGGAGTTCCCCAGGGTTCGGTTCTTGGCCCTGCACTCTTTAGTATTTACATGCTGCCGCTGGGTGACATCATACGCAAGTGCGGTGTTAGCTTTCACTGTTATGCTGATGACACTCAACTCTACATGCCCCTAAAGCTGACCAACACGCCGGACTGTAGTCAGCTGGAGGCGTGTCTTAATGAAATTAAACAATGGATGTCCGCTAACTTTTTGCAACTCAACGCTAAGAAAACGGAAATGCTGATTATCGGTCCTGCTAGACACCAACATCTATTTAATAATACCACCTTAACATTTGACAACCAAACAATTAAACAAGGAGACTCGGTAAAGAATCTGGGTATTATCTTCGACCCAACTCTCTCGTTTGAGTCACACATTAAGAGTGTTACTAAAACGGCCTTCTTTCATCTCCGTAATATCGCTAAAATTCGTTCCATCTTGTCCACTAGCGACGCTGAGATCATTATTCATGCGTTCGTTACGTCTCGTCTCGATTACTGTAACGTATTATTTTCGGGCCTCCCTATGTCTAGCATTAAAAGATTACAGTTGGTACAAAATGCGGCTGCAAGGCTTTTGACAAAAACAAGAAAGTTTGATCATATTACGCCTATACTGGCTCACTTGCACTGGCTTCCTGTGCACTTAAGATGCGACTTTAAGGTTTTACTACTTACGTATAAAATATTACACGGTTTAGCTCCAGCCTATCTCGCCGATTGTATTGTACCATATGTCCCGACAAGAAATCTGCGTTCAAAGAACTCCGGCTTATTAGTGATTCCCAGAGCCAAAAAAAAGTCTGCGGGCTATAGAGCGTTTTCTATTCGGGCTCCAGTACTCTGGAATGCCCTCCCGGTAACAGTTAGAGATGCTACCTCAGTAGAAGCATTTAAGTCCCATCTTAAAACTCATTTGTATAATCTAGCCTTTAAATAGACCCCCCCTTTTTTAGACCAGTTGATCTGCCGTTTCTTTTCTTCTCTCCTCTTCTCCCCTGTCCCTTGCGAGGGGGAGTTGCATAGGTCCGGTGGCCATGGATGAAGTGCTGGCTGTCCAGAGCCGGGACCCCGGGTGGACCACTAGCCTGTGCATCGGTTGGGGACATCTCTGCGCTGCTGACCCGTCTCCGCTCGGGATGGTTTCCTGTTGGCCCCGCTGTGGACTGGACTCCCGCTGATGTGTTGGATCCACTGTGGACTGGACTTTCACAATGTTATGTCAGACCCACTCGACATCCGTTGCTTTCGGTCTCCCCTAGAGGGGGGGGGGGTTACCCACATATGCGGTCCTCTCCAAGGTTTCTCATAGTCATTCACCGACGTCCCACTGGGGTGAGTTTTTCCTTGCCCGTATGTGGGCTCTGTACCGAGGATGTCGTTGTGGCTTGTACAGCCCTTTGAGACACTTGTGATTTAGGGCTATATAAATAAACATTGATTGATTGATTGATTGAGGAGCTCTGTCATCCGGGAGGAGCTCAAAGTTAAGCCGCTGCTCCTCCACATTGAGAGGAGCCAGATGAGGTGGTTCGGGCATCTGGTCAGGATGCCACCCGAATGCCTCGCTTGGGAGGTGTTTAGGGCACGTCCGACCAGTAGGAGGCCTTGGGGAAGACCCAGGACACTCCAGGCTGGCCTGGGAAAACCTTGGGATCCCCCGGGAGGAGCTGGACGAAGTGGCTGGGGAGAGGTAAGTCTGGGCTTCTCAGCTACAGATAAGCGGAAAAAGATGGATGGATGGATGGATGGATGGATGGATGGATGGGTGGACATTTTTTTAGTTGTACCTGTATAGCTGGGGCTACATGAGTGCTACCAGCATTTGGGAGCTGATTCTGATTCCGAAGCAACCTGTGCATCTCCTGTGAATTCCATGTTCAAGGGGACTAAGGCATTGCTAAATATCCACTATATATGGACACGATTTGGACACCTTGAGGTATATTCACTTGATTTATGTTTGGAATACATGAAATCTACATTGCTTTATCTGTACACTGACTAGTAAGCATTCTGGGTGAAAACAATTTGAGCTCACTGAAGCTTTTTAAAGATGTTGTTGCAGGTCCTGGGTCTTTTCCGAAGCCTCTCGGGAGAGGTGCAGCAGATTCCGGAAACAAGTGGTCGTTAATCTTAAAAAGGTTCTTGTGACATTCAAAGGGTCAAAGCTGCCTTTGGGTGACTGGCTGCTGCTTTGACAGCTGAGAGGAAAGGACACTGAAGGTGGTCGCAGATACTTCCTGTGCAACCAACAGCGCCGCAAGTCACACTGGAAGCAGAGGAGAGTCGGAAAATCCCAGGAGACCCCTGATGCTTTGTAAGCATTGTAGACTTAGGGCCCAAACATACTCGAGTGGAACGGAGCATGCAGAGGTCAAATTTTACGATCACGCAAACTCTGCTCCTCGCACTCATGTAACACGAAACCCTGCTCCGCATGTACCGAGAATACCGTGAATTTTGCTATCAAAGCATATCATGAAATTAGAATTTAGGACAATGTATGAATGAAACGTATTCCGGACAATTTCAGACATAGTTGATGCGCCCAGTCGACGTAGCTTGTCTCATTTAATGGCCGTACATACCATTGTCTTATTTTACTGCTTTTCAAAGTCGGCAGGCATGGCAGCTCTACTCCCTCATCGTCAGTGTGCTGTTGGGCGCCATGACAGAAAAATATAAACAACGCTCAGGGATTGTGGTGACTTCACTGAAATTTAACGGGAAACTACAACGCAGCAGTGTGCACAACTAATAGGGATGTACAGCATATTGTTTGGAATTTATTGATACCTGTACAAATGTCAATATTCCTTATCGATACCTGTATTCATTGGTACTCTTAGCGGTACTATATTTAGTTGGTGTAAATACAGATCTTAATTTTTTATTTTTTTATTAGCATTTCTATTATGATTGTGCACCAGCCACACCATGACACAACATCTCACAGCAGGAAAGTATTTGATCAACACCTGCTTTTGAAGTCTTAGACCTGTCTGTGTTTGCCGGGTGCAATGTAGTTGTTGTGTCATCATTTTGTAAAGACCCCACAGATCCATCATTGTGGTATTATTCATTAAAATTACACTCAGTATATCTATCTATCCCCTTTCTACCATGTGTCCCTATAATTAAGTCTTAAAATAATAATAATAACAAATTCATGAATGATAACGTAAAATGATATTACTGTATGGTATTCATGTTAATTCACAGACCTTTAACATGATATATCAAATCAAATGTAGAATATAAATCAATACAATCGATTAGCATGTTAGGTGGGTGTGCAATTTGTAACAATAGGAATTTTTATTTGTGTTTATGTTATACATGTACCTATTTGAGTGACGGACAGGAAGCAAGTGTTGACAGCCACTGGCCTATTTGTGTCTGTGTCGTGTGCGTATTATACAAATCCCAAAACCAGTGAAGTTGGCACGTTGTGTAAATCGTAAATAAAAACAGAATACAACGATTTGAAAATCCTTTTCGACCTATATTCAATTGAATAGACTGCAAAGACAAGATACTTTGCAAAGTTGGTAGAGTGGCCGTGCCAGCAATCGGAGGGTTGCTGGTTACTGGGGTTCAATCCCCACCTTCTACCATCCTAGTCACGTCCAGTGTGTCCTTGGGCAAGACACTTCACCCTTGCTCCTGATGGGTGCTGGTTAGCGCCTTGCATGGCAGCTCCCGCCATCAGTGTGTGAATGTGTGTGTGAATGGGTGAATGTGAAAATACTGTCAAAGCACTTTGAGTACCTTGAAGGTAGAAAAGCGCTATACAAGTATAACCCATTCATCATTTATTTATTACTTAATGTTCGAACTGGAAAACGTTGTTATTTTTTGCAAATATTAGCTCATTTGGAATTTGATGCCCACAACATGTTTCAAAAAAGCTGGCACAAGTGGCAAAAAAGACTTAGAAAGTTGAGGATTGCTCATCAAACAGAAAGTTGAGGATTGCTCAGCAAACACTTATTTGGAACATCCCACAGGTGAACAGGCTAATTAGGAACAGGTGGGTGCCATGATTGGGTATAAAAGCAGCTTCCATGAAATGCTCAGTCATTCACAAACAAGGATGGGGCGAGGGTCACCATTTTGCGAACTAATGCATGAGCAAATTGACCAACAGTTTAAGAACAACATTTCTCAATGAGCTATTGCAAGGAATTTAGGGATTTCACCATCTATGGTCTGTAATATCATCAAAAGGTTCAGAGAATCTGGAGAAATCACTGCACGTAACATTGAATGCCTGTGAACTTGGATTCCTTAGGCGGTACGGCATCGAAAACCAACATCAGTGGGTAAAGTATATCACCACATGGGCTCAGGAACACTTCAGAAAACTAGTCAGTAACTACAGTTTGTCACTAGATCTGTAAGTGCTAGTTAAAACTCTACTATGCAAAGCGAAAGCTATTTATCAACAACACCCAGAAACGCCGCCGGCTTCGCTGGGCCCGAGCTCATCTAAGATGGATTGATGCAAAGTCTAAAAGTGACAACGTGTCGTAATGACGACGGACAGCCGGATAAAGAAAAAAATAAATACCAATAATAGTATCATTAGTCCAGAATCTTCACAGTCTTTCTAGATCGACCCAGTTTGGAACCGGTACTAAAAAATACTTCCCCGAGATATTATGGAAGCTCTGAAGACTGTGCGACATTGCCCACAGTACACTTAAGTCTGTGAGCACCTTTAAGAGTATCATGAGGACACAAAGCTTTCAAGTGTTTCCTTTGTTTATTTTACGCACGGTTTCAAACAATGCTTATTGTGCGCCTTAGACTGTAGGAATGTGCTGCTACATGGAGCAAATGAAACACTTATTTTGCCATCAGCAGGCTTCACACGCTAGCCGGTAGGTGTGTAATGGTATGTCATAACCACGGTTCGGTATGTACAGAAAAAAAATTCAATCGACTTGCAAGTAATTAAAGATGCTTAAACCAATCCAAAGTAGGTCAAGATCTTGTATTATAAGCTTTTGGTGTATACGCTTCGTGTTATACGTGACGAAGCAAATTAGTGTACTAACTGTCCATCCATCCATTTTCTACTGTTTGTCCCTCTTGGGGTGGCTGGAGCCTATCCCAGATGCACTCGGGTGGAAGGCGGTGTACACCCTGGACAAGTCGCCACCTCATCACAGGACCAACACAGATAGACAGACAACATTCACACACAGATTCACACACAAGGGAGCTTTTAGTGTTGCCAATCAACCTATCTCCAGGTGCATGTCTTTGGAGGTGGGAGGAAGCCCGAGTACGGGGAGGGAACCCACACAGTCTGAGAAAGACCCCGAGACCATGCCAACATGCTGCCTGTGTACAAACTAATAGTACTGTATATTTCATTAATAACACATGTGATGATATAATAATAAAATAACAGTCCTGATTGGTACTGTCAGAGGCCTATGCTGTACGTTGGCTTGTATGTCCTTTCCATGCCCTCGTGGTCGGAGTTTTTAATACATTTTAAGCTTTCCTGACTCGTCAGCGAGATCAAAATTACAGTATAACTTGCTGACACATTTGACCCAAACTTTGTCCGGCTTGAGGCACGGATTTGTTGAAACAAAACCGGAATTTCCCCCCGAGGATCAATTAAGTATCTATCTATCTATCCATCTATTTATTCATTTATTTATTTATTTATCTTTCTATCTATCCATCTATCTATCTATCTATCTATCTATCTATCTATCTATCTATCTATCTATCTATCTATCTATCTATCTATCTATCTATCTATCTATCTATCTATCTATCTATCTATCTATCTATCTATCTATCTATCTATCTATCTATCTATCTATCTCAAACAAGCAAAGTGGAAGCTATGCTAGCAGTTGAGGCCTAGTTTAACTGGTCAGTCAACCTGAACCTCTGATCAGACTGCGTATGTTTTTGGACCGATTTGGATAGATTTGTCCCTTTTTTTCCTATGAGTTGTATATCTGATACTAATACAAAACCACACAATATTGTCTAATTGCTAAAAAAAAAAGTTATGACAGACCGCCTGAAAAAACGGAATGGAATTAGAATTTTTTTTACTGAAAGAAAGTACATGGAAATAAAGAATGTGGGATTTACAATATTAACTATGAACCATAAAACACTAAATATTGACAACATATGGACGTCACACCCACTCTCGATCGACATATTTTACAATCAAGTGAAACGCAACAAAAATGCAACAAATACAGCGAAATATGAACATGAAGGGTAAAAAAAACCCACCTACATTCTGATACATCTGATATATCACTAAGCTTTAGAACTTAGTTGTAAAAATCTCCTTCCGCGTCTGTCCCTGACACCCGCATTTCAGGCTGACACTCAGTGGAAACGCTTCCCACCCACACTGCTTGGTGCCTCGTCTGAGCTGCTGTGACTTAGATTACCATAGTAATAGTAACTAGTATATCATGCAAAAGAGCAGATTCCAACCATTGAAATACTTTGTATAGTTCAAGACTTAGTGTCTTTGAAAACATCACTGCACATCATATTCGCACAGTTACAGGTCCGATCTTAAAGGTCTAAAATAAATAATTTGGGAATTTCTGGCAGGCCAGATTGAAAAGTTTAACGGCCCCGGGCCTTAATTTGCCCAGATCTGCTCTGTTGTGACGAATCAAGATTATTCCGGGGACATAACAGTACATCACGTATCACGCATGCAAAGCGACGTCCGACCATAACCAAATTAACTTTTATTGTTGATGTCTAATGTTATAACCTTGTCCAATTGTGTCCCAATCATGAAATACGACCACACCAGAGTGTATTCCTCCTATTGAATGTTGCCACTGTATTTCAATTTTAAAATAGCACCTAATCTAACACTATCAATGAAAGACTGGAGCCATGACCGCTTCCTTGATCGTCTCTAGCTTAGACATAAACACAGGGCATTACAAATAGGCCTCCTATTTATTTTCCACAGGTTGTTGTTGCTGCATGGTCAACAACTTCCTGACTTTGACTCACCGTATAAACACTCGACTTCCCTGGATTCTGTTTCCATGTATAGTTATCTCGCTAAGATCTCGTCTCAGGCTGAAAAAACCTGATGTTCACGTGAACTGTTGTGTAAGCAAGTAACAATAATAGTAATTGTCTTGGCAATTTAACGTAACAGCCTTTTGAAGTACGTAAGTGTGATTTTCTACTTGAAGGTCATCGGCACTGCAACAAATTAAATGTTCAGATGCCTTGCTTCATATTTCCTCGAATACAGTTACACTGCCCAGAATGTTGACAACATAGCATTGCGAGAGAATCAGTTGTCATAACTCAGCGACAGTAACACATTTGTGATGATTTAGGGCCATTCAACTTACGGCACGGGTGCCAAATCCGGCCCAGGAATGACGCCATACCGGCCCCTGAGTTATGTTCAAAACTTTGAAGACAAAGTCTTCTGCAGCAATTTCCTAAAACCACTAGAGTTCTCCTGTTAAATTTAAAGTACCAATAATGGTCACATACACACGAGATATGGCAAAATTATTCTCTGCATTTGACCCATCACCCTTAACTGAGGCGTTTCTCAGGCCACCCCTTAAAGTCCTCTCCTATTTGGCAGTTACAAATGTTTTTCGGAATGTGATTTACAAACCCCGTTTCCATATGAGTTGGGAAATTGTGTTAGGTGTAAATATAAACGGAATACAATGATTTGCAAATCATTTTCAACCCATATTCAGTTGGATATGCTACAGAGACAACATATTTGATGTTCAAACTGATAAACATTTTTTTTTTTTTGCAAATAATCATTAACTTTAGAATTTGATGCCAGCAACACGTGACAAAGAAGTTGGGAAAGGTGGCAATAAATACTGATAAAGTTGAGGAATGCTCATCAAACACTTATTTGGAACATCCCACAGGTGAACAGGCAAATTGGGAACAGGTGGGTGCCATGATTGGGTATAGAAGTAGATTCCATGAAATGCTCAGTCATTCACAAACAAGAATGGGGCGAGGGTCACCACTTTGTCAACAAATGTGTGAGCAAATTGTTGAACAGTTTAAGAAAAACCTTTCTCAACCAGCTATTGCAAGGAATTCAGGGACTTCACCATCTACGGTCCATAATATCATCGAAGGGTTCAGAGAATCTGGAGAAATCACTGCACGTAAGCAGCTAAGCCGTGATCTTCGATCCCTCAGGCTGTACTGCATCAACAAGCGACATCAGTGTGTAAAGGATATCACCACATGGGCTCAGGAACACTTCAGAAACCCACTGTCAGTAACTACAGTTGGTCGCTACATCTGTAAGTGCAAGTTAAAACTCTACTATGCAAGGCGAAAACCGTTTATCAACAACAACCAGAAACGCTGTCGGCTTCGCTGGGCCTGAGCTTATCTAAGATGGACTGATACAAAGTGGAAAAGTGTTCTGTGGTCTGACGAGTCCACATTTCAAATTGTTTTAGAAACTGTGGACGTCGTGTTCTCCGGACCAAAGAGGAAAATAACCATCCGGATTGTTATAGGCACAAAGTGTAAAAGCCAGCATCTGTGATGGTATGGGGTGTATTAGTGCCCAAGACATGGGTAACTTACACATCTGTGAAGGCACCATTAATGCTGAAGGGTACATACAGGTTTTGGAGCAACATATGTTGCCATCCAAGCAACGATACCATGGACGCCCCTGCTTATTTCAGCAAGACAATGCCAAGCCTTGTGTTACATCATACTCAAAGAGTGCGGGTACTAGACTGGCCTGCCTGTAGTCCAGACTTGTCTCCCATTGAAGATGTGTGGCGAATTATGAAGCCTAAAATACCACAACGGAGACCCCCGGACTGTTGAACAACTTAAGCTGTACATCAAGCAAGAATGGAAAAGAGTTCCACCTGAGAAGCTTAAAAAATGTGTCTCCTCAGTTCCCAAACGTTTACTGAGTGTTGTTAAAAGGAAAGGCCATGTAACACAGTGGTGAACATGCCATTTCCCAACTACTTTGGCACGTGTTGCAGCCATGAAATTCTAAGTTAAATATTATTTGCAAAAAAAATAAATACAGTTTATGAGTTTGAACATCAAATATATTGTCTTTGTAGTGCATTCAACTAAATATGGGTTGAAAAGGATTTGCAAATCATTGTATTCCGTTTATAGTTACATCTTACACAATTTCCCAACTCATATGGAAACGGGGTTTGTATGTAACTAAGGTGTTGCTGTGGCTTGTTTACTTCAGATGCAGTCAGTAGTCATTTGTTCATCTTCTTTAGTTATACTAGTGGTGTTCCTCTAGGCTCCATCTTAGGTCCTCTCTTTGTCATCATTTCTGTTATTCGACTGGTGGCGTGTGAGTTCAGTTCAAAAAATGTTAGAGGGACTCACATTTTTGCTCACATTTCTGTCATAGACAGGATTTTTGACTATTGCAGAAAGTCCTTAGAGACAGTCAATCAATCAAAGTTGGCTTATATAGCCCTTAATCACAAGTGTCTTAAAGGGCTGCACAAGCCACAGCGGCATTCTCTAACTATGACAAAAAAAATAGACCAAAATCAAAAGACTACTGCGGAGGACGCTGGTTCTCCAAAACAGTGAATGTAGAAGTCCAGCCACTCGGTCTCCAGCACCCTGGAAAACAATTTACTTGAACGTCCTTGTCATAGATTGTATTTAATCAAATTTCAAAAAGTGAAGAATTCATGCCGTTTCTTTTTGAGCTTTAGATTGCCGGAATGTTTCCCTGACGGACACGTATTTTAGTTGGAATTTCGTTGCCATAATTGCTCACTAAAAAAGGCCCTTCAAACTCTGCTGCAGCTTTAAGTGGATTAGCTTCACTGGAGGACGACACGCTATCTATTTCTTTCTTGTGTTCCTTTTTTCCATATTCCCACACATCGCTCGACAAATCATGCTGCATAAATATTAGGGAGTGCCCGAGAGGAGGTCACAAGTTGGATTCTGTGTCTACAAAGTACCGTATTTTTGGGACTATAAGGCGCACTTAAAATCCTTTAATTTTCTCAAAAATCAACAGTACACCTTATAACCCGGTGCGCCTAATGTACGGAATGATTCTGGTTGTGCTTACCGACCTCGAAGCATTTGTATTTGGTACATGGTGTAATGATAAGTTGACCAGAAGATGGCAGTCATACATAAGAGATACATGTAGACTGCAATATGACGCCAGTAAACAACACCAAAACTTTAAATGTTTTATTGAAAAGAAAGAACATTACACACGGCGCTCAAAAATCTGTCAAAATGTTTTAGTATGACTTTGAATCTGCACCGCTTGATGGATTGTCGGCCTGGGGTTGGAATTGGGGGTTAAATCACCAAATGATTCCCGAGCCCGGTGCATGCTGCTGCTCACCGCTCCCCTTACCTCCCAGCGGGTGAACATGGGGATGGGTCGAATGCAATTGGACACTTTTCTCCACACCCAGTGTGTGAGTGATGCAATTGGACAAATTTCACCACACCCAGTGTGTGTGTGACAATCATTGTGACTTTAACTTTAACTTTAACTTTAACTTTAGCATTACGGCTACTGTAGTTAGAGATACAAGTATTACTATGGTGTGTGTATAAAGACCGCAAAATGGCACCCATTAGCAGACATATTGTCTGGCCTTTTGTTTCACAATATTATGCAAAACCAACTTTTCTTACCTTCTGGTACCTGCTGATGTGTATTTTAGACCTGCATAAGTCCTGAAATTTTGCGCAGGTCCGCCACTGTAGTCAGTGCCAATGCCGTAGTCGATAAGCTTCTTCTTTTCTTCTTTTTATGGAACATTCACCCTGTACTGTTGCCATTTCTAATATAAAGCAGCGTAAAGTTCTAACTTATATCTGTCAGTATACATGCTATGAAAGTGCTAAAAAACTACCAGTGTAGTGGGTTTACATAATTCACCCACGGAACTTTAGGTATCAGAGAGTTCCGGTCGGACGGTTTTTCACGGGACACATTTCCGGCGTTGTTGTTGCACTCGTGAGCCACAGATGAGAAGATGCTGCTCCGTTGTTGATTGTGTGGTGTTCGGGTCTGTGGGATCCGTTTTCATTTTTTATTAAAAGAAAAATGATACAATTAATACATTTTTCTAACTGAGACTCACTGACTTTGGCTCATTTTCTGTGAAGAACATATATCAGAATACATATTTAATGACCACACACACCATACACCCCCCCCTGCACATTTCTCTTACATATAAGCTGACCGGATCTGGACCCGAGGCTAATATAAGTGTAGAAATTGATGTTCTGGGTACCACACGCACCCACCCACACACACACACACACACACACACACACACACACACACACACACACACACACACACACACACACACACACACACACACACACACACACACACACACACACACACACACACACACACACACACACACACACAGCAGGCCTAGACAGGAGGAGGACAGAGTGTAGGTACACAGAACATCAGAGAGTCAAATGTGCGATAAAATGAGAGCAGACAGTGTTGACAAACAATGTTGCAACCTTGTGTGGGAACCGGAGGTGCAGAAACACAAAGGAAGAATCCCTGTGGGATGCAGAAACTGTCAGAGATATTTTCCGTGCAACGTTCATATTGTTGTTTACAGCCAGCGTTTGTGGGTCTGATGGACCCGTTGCATTTTGTGGCTTTTAATGCCTCACAATCAAACACTTTTATGTTAAAATACTGAACAGATGTTTACCTTATCCCAATAAACATCTGTTTATTGTAACAATAACAATATGAACATTACACAAGGGTTAAATAAAGTCTGAATGTCATTAAAACAGTTAGCTCCATCTTTTGACACTTCTCCAATTCCCGTCCTTGCACGCTACACCGCTACAACAAAGATGATGGGGAGAAGACGCTGTCGAAGGTGAGCCACGTAAATAAGACCGCCCACAAAATGTCGCATCCTGACTTTCAGAAAGCGACTTGAAGATGAGCTGTAAAACATAATCTATGCAACATTTTGACCAAGGAACCACCATTACATGTTATGTAGACCACAAGATAGTGTTTTAAATTTAGAAAGCAATCATAATATGACCCCTTTAATGCACCTTATAATCTGGTGATGAAAACAGACCTGAATAGACTCGCTCATCGGCAGTGCGCCTTATAATCCGGTGGTCCAGAAAATACGGTATTGTTTTATATGTCGCTCACTTTGGTAACCCAGTCAAACAAGGCAGAGGCTCATTCATACACAGTGATGTACACAGACACACACACACACACACACACACACACACACACACACACACACACACACACACACACACACACACACACACACGCGTGTGCTCAATTCCTCTGCCTGGGGAATATTGCGTGCGAAGACTATTGAGTCTGCGGCCCGGCTGAAGTTACGCAACACTCTGCACGCTGCCGTCCTGATTGGCTTAATGGAACCCGATCATTTGCAGGCCCGCTCTCTGGAAGCCACTTCTGGCTGCGTTTAAAAGTCTATCCTTGCCTAAATTTAATGACATGTTTTGCTGCTAAACGATTTTTTGGTCTTTTTCTATCTGGTCGTGACACACAAAATGCGCCTTAATTGGAAAATTGTTCCCATGGAGGAAGTCAACCGGGGGGAGAAACACACAAAACTAAATAAACAAGCCTAAACTGTTTTTTTTTTTTTTTTTGAAGGGCTGGCTTTCTTTCCAGTGCGTGACAAGTCGTCTTACATAAGTATCCGCATTCCACATATGGCTGCTATAAATTGCACGATGTTGCTGTTTGACCTCCTTATGCCATAAGTCGGCAACGCTGAGGAAACGTAATCCTCTAACAGTTTATAAACAGCTTAGACCACCTACCATGAAATAATTCTGTCTCGTCTGCTGCACTAGTTGCTATCTGCACGTTACAACCGACTGCATTATATCAACCCTGCTTGGTGCAAAAGGGCGCAATTCCAAATGTTCAATCTTGCAGAGTGTTTCTCTCAACATGCAGAATCATTAACAGAGGTGTGAAGAGGCCTTTTGTTTCAGCTTCCACTCTGTCACCTTTCCAAGGCAAGGTGAATCATGTACATTTTGTTCCCAAATTCCACAGTACACAAGCCTTGCAATCATGCACTTTAGACACACCGAGTGTTTCATGCCAATGCCAAATAAGGACAAACAGACGTGCGTACGTGACACCGAGCATTGTCAATAGAGCGGTGTTAAAAACGGCCGATCCTTGACCCACATTGGAAAGAAGAGCACCGTTTATCATCCGAAAGTCTGGCTTCTGTGTTCGAGAGGTGAGTCACCAGCTAAAACAAACGCCGTGCTTGCGAGGGCGTTCAGTAGATGCCAAGCACAGCTGCCCATGTTGGACTTCTCAGAGTCCCATATTGATGTTTGATGGTGAACAATCAGTGTTCGATTAGACCGGGGGTCAGCAACACAAAATGTTGAAAGAGCCATGTTGGGCCAAAAATACAAAACAAATCTGTCTGGAGCCGCATAAATTCAAAGTCTTATATAAGTGTTATAATGAAGACAACACGTGATGTAAGTGTCTATAATAGCTATATTAGCCTACTGTCAAAATGACTTTAAGAGTCTTATATAAGTGTTATACTGAAGACAACACATGATGTAAGTGTCTATATTAGCTATATTAGCCTACTATCAAAATGACTATGTGTGGCAGGCTAATGCAAATCTTCGTTGACAGAAATGTTGAAATGTATTTGTGGAGGGAGAGTGTGATCAGCGCGCTTGCAGGAGCAAAGGTCACCGCCTCGGTCAATGGTGTTGAGGGCGGAGAACCATCGGCTAGGGGCGGGGCATGTGCGGGACGGCGAGACACAGCTGGCAGGTGATTAGATTTCACAGGTGGTACGTGGTGATCTAATCATCTGTTGTCTTTAACAGTAGGCGGCGGAGAGCAGAGGGGAAGAGAGGTTACGGGCGTGGCTGAAAAGTGGCGTCCTGCTTGAGAGAGAACTTGCTGAAAACAATCTGATGATTAAAACCTTGTTAAAACCTACACGCTTGGCTCCGGTGCTGTGTCTAACAGTGGAACTACAGGGAAGTACCTCCACAGTATTATTTATTCGACACATTTGTGCAGTATTGGAAAACATTAATACAACAGAGGGTGAAATAAATTCTGGAAATTACTGGCTCAGAATGGCCAAAGGTATAGATGTGTGTGTCCAAGTTAAAGAAAATGGCAGTCTGTCTTCTTCTCATGGATTTATTACAGTCTTTTGCAAGCTGGGTAACTTTTGCTGTGGTCTGGAACAAGATGGCACACAAACAACTATCAGAAATGCAGCATGTTAGCATCGATTAGCTTGCAGTCATGCACTGACTAAATATGTCCGATTAGCACTCCAACTAGTCAGTAACATCAACTAAGCTCACCTCTATATATGCACACAGTATAAAATGTTTGGTGGACAAAATGAGACAAATAAGGAGTGGGATAAAACACGTCTTTCTGCTGCAGTGCTGGAGAAAGTTGTACACGTAAACAAACTACGTGAGTTCAAGGATCGCCGAAATTAGTAGGACAAACGGCGCTCGCCAAATACTCTCATCAGTGAAGCATGTTTGATAGAAACAGTGGGATTTCTAACAATTAGGAAGGTTTGTGTCATTTTTGTCCTCCTAAACAAACCATATTAAAACAAAACAAAATGTTTTTTCCCCCATCTTTTTCCATTTTCATACATTTTTGAAAAAGCTCCATGGAGCCACTAGGATGGAACTAAAGAGCCGTATGCAGCTCTAAAGCCACGGGTTGCTGACCCCCAGATTAGACTGATGCAGCTGCAGAGCGACTACAACACTGCAGCAAAATGTATTATTTACATTTAGACATTATGTTCTATTCATTTGTTGTATATATACTGTATGAATTATACATACATATATACATATACACATACATATATATTCATTATCTAGATCTGGGGTGTCCAAACTGTTTTTCTTCTGAGGGCCACACGCTAAAAAAATTAAAACATTTTGATATTTTTCATTTTTATAACCAATACGAGGTCCCAAAAGGGTCTTAGTCATTAAAGTGTTAAAAACAATTCTCATATATTAAAGACAGGCTTTTTACTGATCATGTTAAACGTATGTAATATTGTTTTATTAAATGTGTAAAACACATTTTTAATCATGTTATTTTTTACTTTATTTATTTCTATAAATACTACTTTTATCATATCAATGTAATAATGTATAAATGTTTTATTTATTCTTTATTTTTACATTTATTTAATAACATGTTTCACTCTGTTTTTTTATTTTTTTTACATGGCGTTGGAGTTATTCTCAAGTGTTGACACCTCAAATGTGGCATTTCCCTGAATCCTCAACGCTACGCCGTGTTTTGCTCGTGTGTACGTGTATGCGTGTGTACGTGCGTGTTTCCGTCCCTTCTTTCTTAATTTTTTTTCATCTTTAAAGCATTTTGTGTTGCCACTTGCCTGCGATTGAGGAGGGCTATATAAAAAAAAGTTTGATTGATAGATCAATTGCTCTACTTCAGATCCATCTGTTGACAATAACGTTTACATTTGTTGTTGTTTAATGCCCTTTTTGCCAAAGAAAACACAAAATATGCAATGTTTTCCCCAAAAAAAAATTTCAAAGTGGAACAGTTGATGTGAAGTAATTGGAGCCCTGAATAGGTCAACACTGCTTTGTATTAATTATTATTTTTAAACAATGACAGTTAAAAATGATAAAGTTATCGGGAGATCCAAAAGGCCCCGACTCATAAAAGTGTTAACAATAGGTCATACTGTATATCAATAGATACTATTTTTACTTTCAACGCTTAAATCAGATGTATCCGTCGATTACACATTTTTGTAATTTGTTTGATCAATGCCAGTGTGATAGGTATAAATAAAGGTATATAAGTATGAAAAAAGTAAATAAGTATAAACGTAGACCTTTAAACAATTACCGCATTTTTCGGAGTATATTCGCTCCGGAGTATAAGTCGCACCGGCCGAAAATGCATAATAAAGAAGGAAAAAAACATATATAAGTCGCACTGGAGTCGCATTTTTGGGGGAAATTTATTTGATAAAACCCAACACCAAGAATAGACATTTGAAAGGCAATTTAAAATAAATAAAGAATGGTGAAGAACAGGCTGAATAATTGTAGGTTATATGACGCATAAATAACCAACTGAGAACGTGCCTGGTATGTTAACGTAACATATTATGGTAAGAGTCATTCAAATAACTATAACATATAGAACATGCTATATGTTTATCAAACAATCTGTCACTCCTAATCGCTAAATCCGATGAAATCTTAAACCTCTAGACTCTTACGTGAATGAGCTAAATAATGTTATTTGTTATTTTACGGTAATGTGTTAATAATTGTGTTAATAATTTCACATATAAGTCGCTCCTGAGTATAAGTTGCACCCCCGGCCAAACTATGAAAAAAACTGCGACTTATAGTCCGAAAAATACGGTAGCTGAGAACTGCAAATGGCCCCCGGGCCGCACTTTGGAAACCACTGTTTTAGATGCTATTTTTACTCATGTTTTACCCTTTATTTACCCTTTATTATTCATTGTGTTCTTACTAGTTGTACACACTTTTTTTTTTGTTTTACTCCCCAGTTTTCCTCGGTGGGAGCCTTCTGCATCAAGGATGGCTGCGGGGGTGCTGTGTATCAGCATCCTGGAGCCCGTGGTCTGGTGAGCTCCTGTGTGATAATGTTTCCTCACCTAGCTCCTCTGTACTCAGACATGCATTAATTTGTGTGCATGCATGTGTGTGTGTGTGTGTGTGTGTGTGTGTGTGTGTGTGTGTGTGTGTGTGTGTGTGTGTGTGTGTGTGTGTGTGTGTGTGTGTGTGTGTGTGTGTGTGTAAGTAGAGTTTTATCTTGACGCTTCCCCTTGTTACAAAATGTTTTGGTAATTGTGTCATGATTTCTATAATTTAGTTTTCAAACCTGAATTTATTTTGATTCATGTTTTGTACTAAAACAAATCATGGTAAATATATATATATATATATATATATATATATATATATATATATATATATATATATATATATATATATATATATATATATATATATATATATATATATATATATATATATATATATATATATATATATATATATATATATATATATATATATATATACATATACATGTTTCCCCAAGAGCAGGAAAACCTGTGAAATAGGCTTGTAGGGATGAAATATCCTCTGAATGTTTTCTTGATCTAACGTATTATCCACTCTACCCCGGTATTGAGCATTGTATAACGGATAAACCACAGAAACCTCGACTTTATATGCATATATATATAAATATGCATATATATAAATATGCATATATATATATATATATATATATATATATATATATATATATATATATATATATATATATATATATATATATATATATATATATATATATATATATATATATATATATATATATATATATATATATATATATATATATATATATATATATATATATATATATATATATATATATATATATATATATATATATATAAATATAAATATATATATATATATATATATATATATATATATATATATATATATATATATATATATTTATACATACATGTATGCATATATATAAATATGCATACGGGCGGATGGCGTCCGGTGGCAAGTCGCCACCTCATCGCAAATATTTTCATTGCAAAAAAATAAATTTCAAATAATTAGAAAACACATAACATTGCATATCATCTCCGGCTGGGATTTCATTACAGTACGCATATTTACCAGGTGAGCACTTTGTTTTTTGGGTTTTTTTTTTTCCCAAAGATACATTTTCATTTACATATCAACACAGTAGTATGTACACATGTACAATTACATGTGTACACACATTCACATATATCAGTATAACAGAAAACAAATGGGAACACACGCTTAAGAGATGCTAGTAACAACATACAATATGCTATCT
Source organism: Entelurus aequoreus (assembly GCF_033978785.1). Taxonomy (NCBI): domain Eukaryota; kingdom Metazoa; phylum Chordata; class Actinopteri; order Syngnathiformes; family Syngnathidae; genus Entelurus; species Entelurus aequoreus. The sequence goes on from NC_084734.1 coordinate 23,095,814, forward strand.
TCTAAGCAAAAGTTGACAATGTTCGCCCACAAAAATGTAATGCTATTTTCTTACTTTCTGATGCAGAATTCAAACTTCTACCTTCTTTAAATGTGAAGCCAAAATCCTTGAGTTCAAAGTCCCCCCAAATAATAAAATCCCTTTTCATAATTGCTTCAAAATAATTCCAAACAGTTACTTTCTTTCTTAAAACTTCAAATTTGAAAAGACCCACATTGTTGCGTTCCTTTATGGCCAAATAATATTTTTTCTCCAACTAACACTCGGGGCAATGAGAATATCAGGAGAACATATATTTTTTTAGTCTTATCAATGACAGAGCAGGAAGGTGCAGGGAATATGTTTTTGGCCAAATTTCTTATGCAGCAGGCTGTCGTTCATTAATTTACATTCAGACAGCTATATAGACAACACTCACAATAAATGCAGAGTGATACAGAAACATCCTCACCCTCTCCTTTCTTTCCTGTAACTTTTTTTCCCCGAGCAGACAAGTTTCAACCCTCTCTCTCACACACATATTACGATTCTATGTGATAATGCCTGTTCAAGGTGAGTAATGAGTCATTAGCAGCTTAGAAGAGAGGGTGTGGAGTCAAGTGGGTACATGCCGTGACAAAATAAATGTTGTGTTTAATGTCATAATTAAAATAATGATGATTCGGAACAATTTAGGATTTGTTTGTTCTTATAAGAGTATCGTTTTGGATTGCATACTACAAAACCCAAAACCAGTGAAGTTGGCACATTGTGTGATTCATAAATAAAAACAGAATACAATGATTTGCAAATTATGTCCATCCTAAATTCAATTGAATACACTGCAAAGACAAGATACTTAACGTTTGAACTGGAAAACTTGGTTATTTTTTGCAAATATTAGCTCATTTGGAATTTGTTACCTGCAACATGTTTCAAAAAAGCTGGTACAAGTGGCAAAAAAGGAATGAGGAATGCTCATCAAACACTTATTTGGAACATCCCACAGGTGAACAGGTTAATTGTAAACAGGTGGGTGCCATGATTGGGTATAAAAGCAGCTTCCATGAAATGCTCAGTCATTCCCAAACAAGGATGGGGCGAGGGTAACTACTTTGTCAACAAATGCGTGAGCAAATTGTCGAACAGTTTAGGAACATTTCTCAACCAGCTACTATTGCAAGGAATTTAGGGATTTCACCATCTACGATCCGTAATATCAACAAAAGGTTCAGAGAATCTGGAGAAATCACTGCACGTAACATTGAATGCCCGTGACCTTCGACCTCTCAGGCGGTACTGCATCAAAAACCGACATCAGTGTGTAAAGAATATCACCACATGGGCTCAGGAACACTTCAGAAAACCACTGTCAGTAACTACAGTTTGTCGTTACATCTCTACGTACAAGTTAAAACTCTACTATGCAAAGCAAACCATTTATCAACAACACCCAGAATCGTCGCTGGCTTCGCTGGGCTCGAGCTCATCTAAGATGGACTGAGGCAAAGTGGAAAAGTGTTCTGTGGTCCACATTTCAAATTGTTTTTGGAAACTGTGAACGTCGTGTCCTCCGGAACAAAGACGAAAATAAACATCCGGATTGTTCTGGGCACAAAGTTCAAAAGCCAGCATCTGTGGTGGTATTAGTGCCCAAGGCATGGGTAACTTACACATCTGTGAAGGCACCATTAATGCTGAAAGGTACATACAGGTTTTGGAGCAACATATGTTGCCATCCAAGCAATGTTTTCATGGACGCCCCTGCTTATTTCAGCAAGACAATGCCAAGCCACGTGTTACAGCAGCGTGGCTTAATAGTAAAAGAGTGCGGGTACTAGACTGGCCTGCCTGTAGTCCAGACCTGTCTCCCATTGAAAATGTGTGGCGCATTATGAAGCCTAAAATACGACAAGGGAGACCTCGGACTGTTGAACAACTTAAACTGTACATCAAGCAAGAATGGGAAAGAATTCCACCTGAAAAGTTACAAAAAATGTGTCTCCTCAGTTCCCAAACGTTTATTGAGTGTTGTTAAAAGGAAAGGCCATGTACACAGTGGTAAAAATGCCCCTGTGCCAACTTTTTTGCAATGTGTTGCTGCCATTAAATTCTAAGTTAATGGTAATTTGCAAAAAAAAATAAATTGTGTTTCTCAGTTCGAACAATAAATATCTTGTCTTTGCAGTCTATTCAATTGAATATAAGTTGAAAAGGATTTGCAAATCATTGTATTAGGTTTTTATTTACTAATTACACAACGTGCCTGGTTTGGAGTTTTGTAGAATCATATGGTCTGGAAATATTGATCAATAAAAACAATGAAAACAATCTATTGAAAACAATGAGAAGTCACATGACTGTTTGCACTTGATGGTGGTTCTTTAACTTAAATATAGAAAGGTCTGTTCCACTGCCATGTTTATCTCTTTACACGAGAAGTGAATGAAGGTCAGCCTCGGTCACAGCTGTCCTGAACATAAGGTCACCATATGATTGCATGTTTCAAGTAAAACCCTACAATGTGCAAGGAGCATTTACCTGTATACTCAGTACCAGGCAGTAAACTAAACATTTCTCATCGGCCCATGAGGGATGTTGTTTTTGAGCTGGACAGTACAAACTCTGCCTTGTTCGAGTGGACGTGCACCAGATGTTGACGAGAGAGAGAGGGCGGCCAAAAAGAAATGAAGAAACCATCAAAATTGTCCAAGAAATTTGCCGAGCTTAAACTTCAGTCTGTGTATGATTCAGTTGTGTCACAACTTGACAGGTTCAGACTTTGTTTTCTCATGTTCCTGTATTTTGTTTTATTTCCTGTCCGGCTCTCATGTTTTGGTTTCCACTTCCTATTCGTCTCTTTATTTCACCATTTTTCAGACTGGGCACTGGTTTCCTCGCCTGTTCCTGGTTGTCTGCAGGATGCTTTATATGCCAGCCCTGCCCTCTGACTTTTGTGAGTGCACTTTTACTTTGCTTTGTTGTTTTGTGACTATGCCACCCAGAGCTGTTAGCTTTCCATGCACTCCCTAGCTGCGCTAGCTTTTGTTTTGTGCTAATAAATTATACTACCTGCACGCCTTCTCCTGTCTCTGCATGTTGGGGTCAGACCAGAACGTATTAAGTTATCCTGATACGTTAAAGATGCTACCTCGGTAGAAGCACTCTAGCTTTTAAATAGACAGTTTTTGACCAGTTGACCTGCCGCTTCTCTTTTTTGCTCCCCTCTCTGGTATGGAGCGATTACCAGGTGGCAGTGAATAATCCCTGGAGAGGTACCAGTCTAGAGGACGCGCTAGCTGTTCTAAGTAGTGATCACACAGATGACAAGGATTAAAGATTAAAATACCAATGATTGTCACACACACACTAGATGTGGTGAAATTTGTCCTCTGCATTTGAAGACCTCCTATGACCCTCTGCTTGAACTCTTACATTATCATGATTTAGGGCTATATAAATAAACATTGATTGATTGATTGAATGTAACAACGCAATAACTGTACCCACTTGGCATTCATTGCAGCCAATCACTCAGCAGGGGTGGGGGGGGGGTTCTTCTCTCCCATTTTGGGCTTTTGGGCTTTTGAGTTTTTCCTTGCCAGGCTGTGGGTTCAGATTGGGGGATGTCGTGGTTTGTGAAGCCTTTTAGGCACTTATATGCCATATATATAAACTTTGATTGATTGATTGATATTGCATTCAAGTAATGTTCTTTCCAAAACAATTATATGTCACACAAAACATGTCAATATCTTGAAAACATTCCTCTTTGGGATCTTAGAATTAATATTTTGCATAGTCCCACTTTCTCTATATTTCTAACCCAGTCAAAAACATTGCTTTTTGATGCAGCATGACGACACCAAAACTTTATTCTGAAAAATTGCTTGTACTACAGTGAATGATTTGTTGGGAAAAAAATAGGCCTCCGAGACTTTAGCTGGGTTTCAATTACGTTACCTCGAGCTCCATTAGGCTATTGTTTGTTTACCTGAATCAGTGCAGATTTGGGCGTATTTTGAAAGGTTTGGAGGCAAATATAAAAGCAATATTTTTTTTAAAATGGGATGGAGTGGATTTTTACACCTTCAAGATCAATATTTTCCTGTCCTGCGGCGGCCGACTTGGGTTGGGTGACCGGGGGCAGGCCGCGCCGTGCTCTCCGGGGGTGGGGGGTGGGCTCGTGGGGGCCCGGTTGCTGGTGGGGCGGGGCCGGTCTTCCCGTCCAGGTTGCAGGGAGTCTCTGGTCCCGCCTTTCTGCCCGTGTGGGGTGTGGTCTCGCGCTGGCTTGAGGTCTGGCTATTCCCTGCTTCTCTCGTGCCTTGTCCTTTGCCGGGTGCGTCTGTCTGCGCCCTGCTGCTGGCTCTTACGGTGGGCCTGGCTCTGGGGTTCCTGTCGCTGGCCGGCCTGGCTGCGTGGGGCCGGTGGTCCCTGGTTCCCTGGGCGCCACACCTGCTGTTTGTGGGTTGGGCTCTCTGGGTGGCTGGGGCCTTACTCTGGCTCCCACACACACTGGGAGTCAAATACATTAAACATACAAATACACATATACTCACATACATACATACTTACATACATAGGTACCTACGCTCCCACATACATACACAATACAGTATATACCTACATACTCAAAGTTTGTACATCCACACGCACATTCACTGTACAAACATACATATACACATACACGTACATACCTGTATACATTCACTGTACAAACATACATATACACATACTGTACATGTACATTCACTGTACAAACACACATACACATTATGTACATATACAAGTACATATACATACATACACTCATGCACATAATCACATTTCATCAAACATATATTAACGTTGTTGCCCTAGGGTTAACTGGGTAACACATGGCATACTGACAAAGCTTAACCTATTGTTACTATAACAATCTACAAGGTTAATATAGGTTGCTTTTCTTTCTTCCCCTCCATTTTTCTGCCTTCTTTCGTATCTCTAGTTATCATTACGTATATGTATTGTTGCATTTGAACAACTGTATTGTTGATAATAGAGGTAAATTATTGGTATTGCTCATTATCAATAGCGCTATTTCTATTGGTATTTGTAGTGAAGTGAAGTGAATTACATTTTATATAGCGCTTTTTCTCAAGTGACTCAAAGCGCTTTACATTGTGAAACCCAATATCTAAGTTACATTTAAACCAGTGTGGGTGGCACTGGGAGCAGGTGGGTACAGTGTCTTGCCCAAGGACACAACGGCAGTGACTAGGATGGCGGAACAGGGCAGTAAAATGGCTGCTCAAACAAAACAGAAGTCATCGTCATGGACTCACTAGCTGCGGAAGCTAGCTCTCCAATCAGCTAAACAGACTCAATAACACCACGGTGACGTTTTGGTGGATTTACGAGACTGAAACATTACAAAAAGAATGCCATCGTAAGTTAAAAAGTTAAAATTTAAAGTCCCAACGATAGTCACACACACACACACTAGGTGTGGTGAAATTATCCTCTGCCTTTGACCCATCCCCATGTTCACCCACTGGGAGGTGAAGGGAGCAGTGAGCAGCAGCGGTGGCCGCGCTCGGGAATCATTTGGTGATTTAACCCCCAATTCCAACCCTCGATGCTGAGTGCCAAGCAGGGAGGCAATGGGTCCCATTTTTATAGTAATGACACAAACACAGACACTTGTAAACGTGTTAGCATATTTGCTAATGCTAACAACGCTAGCTTGAGTACATTACGATAGCATGTACAAATATGCATGAAAACACTCCTACAGACATCACACATGGGGCGGTTTAGTAAGTAAAATTTGTTTTAGTTATATTGTAAATCTTACAAACGTTGCTTGGAGTGATGAATAAAGGACCTTTTTGAGCATTATACTTCCGTTTATACTATACGTTTTCAAGGCACAAAACTGCGATGAGCACACTTGCCCAAAAGATAGCGGCATAGCACAAACAATAACACACGTTTCCAGCGTCTCTTCTTTCGTATCTCTAGTTATCATTACGTATATGTATTGTTGCATTTGAACAACTGTATTGTTGATAATAGAGGTAAATTATTGGTATTGCTCATTATCAATAGCGCTATTTCTATTGGTATTTGTAGTGAAGTGAAGTGAATTACATTTTATATAGCGCTTTTTCTCAAGTGACTCAAAGCGCTTTACATTGTGAAACCCAATATCTAAGTTACATTTAAACCAGTGTGGGTGGCACTGGGAGCAGGTGGGTACAGTGTCTTGCCCAAGGACACAACGGCAGTGACTAGGATGGCGGAACCGGGGATAGAATCTGTAACCCTCAAGTTGCTGGCACGGCCGCTCTACCAACCGAGCTATACCGTCCCGCTATGTCTATTGGTATTTGTATTGCTCCACTTGTAGTGTAATAATGCTCATTGTCATTTCTGTATTATTTTTTATTTCGCTAACTGCTTATTTTCTATCACTTTTACCATCATATTTGTACATGTCGTATTTGATGATGTTGCTCTAATGTTGTTGTTGTTGATGTTATTGTTGTGTTTGCTGTTGTTGTTGTCTCTCTGTCCAATCCCCCTCTTGTCCCCACAATTCCCCCCTCTGTCTTCCTTTTTTTCTCTTTCTATCCCCTCCTGCTCTGGCCCGGCTGCACCAAATGATAATATAAATACATTTAATAAAGTCAAATAAAAATAAGGCAACAAGAGAAGTATCCTACACTTCTCTTTTGTAAAGTAAATCTGAACAGCCAATATGGGCATCTACATCAACTATATGATTTGCCTGAGAAGCTGGACAGGACAAAAAAATAAAATAAATAAAAGATCAATATTTTCCTAAAAGATTTAAACCAAATTGAGAGGTCCTCAAATTAAAGATTAATCGGTAAAAGACAAAGTTGGACGTATTCGTGCATCGCCAAAAATTCGAGGCCGGTCCTGGCACACCCCGTTCTGCTGCAGGCCCGCAGGCCACACCCCCCTCCACAGTGTATATATATGTACAGTATATATGTATATATATATATACATATATTTACACACATATGTATATATATATATATATATATATATATATATATATATATATATATATGATTTAATAATAAAAAAACACTGTTGGTTTTACTAAACAAACCCACATTCAGTGCATGTTGTTCTCTCAGGAGCTGAATAATACTCCCAATGTGGTAATCTGTAAATGTCCTTGCCTATTTCTGTTGTCTGCACTCCATGTTCACTCTCTCTCTCGTTCACAGTATGGAGTGCAGCTGACGCAAGGCAGCAGCACACACCTGACTGTAATTAAAAACAGCCTATTTAACCAGGCTGCTGACAACCGGTGAGCGCCGGAACTTTGCCATTGCTTGCAACCTGTTGGTCGTGCCAAAAGAACTCACTAGTTCATCGTGTGCTTTTCATCTCAGGTTGGCCCGTATTATTCCTAGCCTTGTCTAGCGTTTTATTTTGTATCCAGTCTATTTACTTCTTTCATGAAGTATAGTTTTCCTAGCCTTGTCTAGCGCTTTTAGTTTCGTGTGTTTTTTCCCTCTCAGTAGTTTTTTACATGGTGTGTTTTGTGTTTTCCACCATCGCCTTTGTTTTGCTACCTTGTGCTTCCGCCTAATAAAAGGAAGAACAATTGTAAACACAAATTCGTCTCTGCATCCTTGGGATCCACCTCACCAAACCCTAACAGAAAGTTCCGGCCAAACTATGGAACCCGCAGAGACAGACCCCTGGAAAAGAGCATTGCAAGGCCAGGCTCAAAGGATCAACCAGCAGGGGGACCAGCTTGACCACCTGAGCCGAGGTCTACAGGGGATGTCGGAGCGTCAAGACGCCATGTTGGAGCGAATCAACATGCTGTTAGCCACCGTCGTACCCACCTCGACCACCGTGCCTGACCAGGCATCCACCCAGCCTACACAACCCGCTAGTACTAGCAACATACGGCTTTCCCGACCCGAACGTTTTTCCGGGGAAAAGGAAGACGTAAGACAATTCCTGACGCAGTGTGAACTTCATTTTGAGCTAAACGCTTCCGCTTTCACCTCTGAGCGGGCTAAGGTAGCGTTTGTGATCTCTCACCTGTCTGGCCGTGCTGGCACCTGGGCGACTGCAGAATGGAACCGTCAGACCACCTCCAGCTCCACATACGCGAACTTTTCCAAATCCTTGAAGCAAATCTTCCAACGACGACTCCCAGGTAGAGAGGCAGCGAGATCCCTTTTCCGGCTGCAACAGGGTTCACGACGGGTCGCGGATTACGCGATCGAGTTCCGCACCATGGCGGCCGATTGTGACTGGGGTCCCTCAGCACTATTGGACGCTTTCTTCCTGGGTCTCGCGGACGAGATTCGTCACATGATGATCCCGCTGTCACTCCCGACGAATCTGGATGATCTCATCGAGCTGGCGGTGCAAATCGACTTCCGCCTATTGGAGGAGAGGAGGGATCGACTAGGAAGACAAGCCCCACCTTGCAGCCAATCAGCGCCTGCTAGACCTGCCATCTGCAAGACGGAGCAACTCGAAGACAACCCCCCTTCATGGCAGATAGATGAGCCGATGCAACTGGGAGGCCACCGACTCACCGCCGCCGAGAGGGAACGTCGCGTTCACCTCCAACTCTGCCTATACTGTGGGGCCGCTGATCATCTCATCTCCCGCTGCAAAGAACTGCCGCGCCCCGCCGCACGGCCACGAGCGCGCCCTCACTCACCAGAGGACACGTCCACCAGAGGTCGTCGTTCTCCTTCGTTGGCCGCAGGCAGAATGCAGCTAAAAGGTACTCTTTCTTGGTCTAACCAACAAATAGACATTTGCGCTCTCATTGACTCAGGAGCAGATGATAACTTTTTGGATTTTGAATTCATGAGACTCCATAAGATTCCTGTTGTCAAACTATTTGTGCCCAAGAGGGTGTATTCTCTTGATGGGCGCCTATTAGCCAGCATAACCCACCAGACACTCCCACTCAACCTGCGCTTGTCTGGAAATCATTGTGAGAAAATAATTTTTCTTGTTGTGCCATCACGGTCCGCGCCCGTCATTCTAGGGTTAACCTGGTTACATAAGCATAACCCGCACATAGACTGGCCTCGTTCGGCCATTATTAATTGGAGTGTAACCTGCCACACACATTGTCTTCGTTCCGCAGCAGGATCTCGTACACCGCCACCCACCGCTGTTATAGAGAACATAGACTTGACAAACGTGCCCAAGCACTACCATGACTTAAGGGCGGTGTTTAGCAAGGATAGAGCACTCTCACTTCCCCCCCACCGACCCTACGATTGTGGCATTGATTTGCTAGCCGGGGCGGCGTTACCATCGACCCGTATGTACAAGGTGTCTAACACCGAACTCAAAGCACTAGAAGAATACATAAACACATCTATAGCTGCCGGCCTCATTCGCCCTTCGACCGCACCTGTAGCCGCTGGATTTTTTTTTGTCGAAAAGAAGGACAAGTCCCTACGGCCTTGTATAGACTACCGCACTCTTAATCAGATTACTATCAAGAATAAGTATCCTCTACCACTCCTTGATTCAGCTTTTACTCCATTACAATCAGCTAGGTTTTTTACTAAACTCGATCTACGTAACGCTTACCATCTTGTTCGCATCCGAGAGGGGGATGAATGGAAGACCGCATTCAACACTCCTCTCGGACATTTTGAGTATCTTGTCATGCTTTTTGGACTTACTAATGCACCTGGCGTTTTTCAGGGTTTCATTAATGACATTTTTCGGGACATGACAGGTCGTTTTCTCTTTGTTTACTTGGACGATATATTAATTTATTCATCTACATTTGACGAACATGTGCAGCAGGTTCGGTTAGTCCTTCAACGATTGCTCGAGAACAAACTGTTCGTCAAGGCGGAAAAATGCGAGTTTCACTCATCCTCCATTCCATTCTTAGGTTTTATCATTGAGGAGGGTAGACTCAGACCGGATCCCGCTAAGGTAAAAGCAGTAGTAGATTGGCCCACTCCGGTTTCCAAGAAGCACCTTCAGAGATTCTTGGGCTTCTCTAATTTTTATAGGCGATTTATTCGTAATTTTAGTCGCGTCGCTGAGCCACTTACGAGGCTAACCTCTACTAAGGTTCCGTTTGAATGGGGACCCGAAGCCAATTCCGCGTTCTTGAGGCTGAAAAGGTTGTTTACTTCTGCCCCTGTTCTGTGTTACCCTGACCGTTCTCTCCAATTTTTTGTTGAGGTGGACGCTTCTGATTCAGGTGTAGGGGCCGTACTCTCCCAGAAATCTACCACCGACCAGAAGTTGCACCCCTGTGCTTTCTTCTCTCGTCGCCTATCCCCTGCTGAGAGAAATTATGACATTGGCAACAGGGAGCTTCTGGCGGTCATTTTGGCCCTTCAGGAGTGGAGACATTGGCTGGAAGGGGCGGAGCAACCATTCATCATCTACACAGACCACAAGAACCTGTCCTACTTAAGGACCGCACAGAGACTGAACCCCCGCCAGGCCAGGTGGCAACTATTTCTGACCCGTTTTAACTTTATCATCACTTTCCGACCTGGTTCTCAGAATGGGAAGCCCGATGCCCTGTCCCGTGTCTACTCTTCATCCTTTGAGAATTCTTCACATGAACCAATTGTTCCCCATACCCACGTCATTGGGGGACTCCAGTGGGACATCGAGCGGCAAGTCTTGGAGGCCCTGAAGTCGGACACATCTCCTCGGGGCTGCCCACCAGGCCGGTTGTTTGTGGTTCCTCGGCTCCGCTCCAGCGTTCTGGATTGGGCACATGGGTCGAAGATCGCTTGCCATCCAGGTATTCGTCGCACCAGTTTTGTCCTCTCCCAGCGTTTTTGGTGGCCATCCATTCTGGCAGATACGAAGGCGTTTGTGGCAGCATGTCGGATCTGCGCCCGGAACAAGGCATCCCACCAGGCTCCAGCAGGACTGTTACACCCATTACCCATCCCCTCCCGCCCGTGGTCACACATAGCTGTGGACTTTGTCACAGGACTACCCCCCTCCGAGGGTAATGACACTGTCTTGACCATTGTGGACCGGTTCTCGAAGATGGCCCACTTCGTGGCCCTCCCCAAGCTGCCGTCAGCTCTTGAAACTGCCCAATTATTAGTGCTCCACGTTTTCCGGCTGCACGGCATCCCCACTGATGTGGTATCCGACAGAGGACCACAGTTTTCCTCGGCCGTCTGGAGGGCATTCTGCAAATCTCTGGGGGCCTCCCCTAGCCTGTCCTCCGGCTACCACCCTCAGAGCAATGGACAGACCGAGCGGACCAACCAAGACCTGGAGGCAGCCATCCGGTGCACTTGTCATCAGCAACCTTCGACCTGGTCTGAGAATCTCCCATGGATCGAATACGCTCACAATTCCCTCATTAGCTCCGCCACCGGCCTGTCTCCATTTCACGTCGCCTATGGGTTCCAACCACCAGTTTTTCCTTCTACCCAACCCAGTGCCGACGTCCCATCTGTTACTGCACACCTACATCGGGCTCACCAGGCTTGGCGCAACACCAGGGCGGCGTTAAGAAGAACATCGGCCAGGAATCAACTCTTAGCCAACCGCCATCGCACACCAGCCCCACACTACCTGTTGGGACAGAAGGTCTGGTTATCGTCTCGGGACCTACCATTGGCCACCGAATCTAGGAAACTGGCTCCCAGGTTCATTGGACCATTCCCCATTGCCAAGATCATCAATCGTGTTGCAGTCAAGCTCCATCTCCCTAGATCTCTCAAGTGCCATCCTGTTTTTCACGTGTCCCGCATCAAGCCTGTCTCATCCAGCCCGCTCAGTCCTCCGGAGGTACCGCCTCCTCCACCCAGGCTGGTTGATGGTCACCCAGCATTTACTGTAAACACCATCTTGGATGTGAGAAGAAGGGGAAGGGGTTTCCAATACCTGGTGGACTGGGAGGGGTACGGCCCAGAGGAACGGTCATGGATTTCTAGATCGCTTATAATTGACAAGGACTTGATCAAGGACTTTTACGTTCGATTCCCAGACAAGCCAGGTAGGTCGCCAGGAGGCGTCCGTTGAGGGGGGGGTACTGTGGTAATCTGTAAATGTCCTTGCCTATTTCTGTTGTCTGCACTCCATGTTCACTCTCTCTCTCGTTCACAGTATGGAGTGCAGCTGACGCAAGGCAGCAGCACACACCTGACTGTAATTAAAAACAGCCTATTTAACCAGGCTGCTGACAACCGGTGAGCGCCGGAACTTTGCCATTGCTTGCAACCTGTTGGTCGTGCCAAAAGAACTCACTAGTTCATCGTGTGCTTTTCATCTCAGGTTGGCCCGTATTATTCCTAGCCTTGTCTAGCGTTTTATTTTGTATCCAGTCTATTTACTTCTTTCATGAAGTATAGTTTTCCTAGCCTTGTCTAGCGCTTTTAGTTTTGTGTGTTTTTTCCCTCTCAGTAGTTTTTTACATGGTGTGTTTTGTGTTTTCCACCATCGCCTTTGTTTTGCTACCTTGTGCTTCCGCCTAATAAAAGGAAGAACAATTGTAAACACAAATTCGTCTCTGCATCCTTGGGATCCACCTCACCAAACCCTAACACCCAAACAAAAACTGCAGCCCGAAAGTCTGTTCCTCGTTCTTGCACAGGCTTGTAGCTTTCATGCAAAATAAACCGGTTTTTCAGGGCAAAGAAGTTGTTGCGGCAGACACTGTAACACACATCACTTGAGGCGAGATCAAGTAATGAGTGTCCCTGTGCTCCGAAGGTGTGAAAAGGAATGTGCTGCAGGGGAAACGCCTTCACTTTTATCTAACTGTGTATGTTTGTCTGCATTATTGATCTACTTTTCATCCTTGCCGCCACACCCCTCAGTGTGTTCTACTTCATACACACACGGTTCCTTCTTGCCAATGGCTATTATGCCCCAGAGGTCAAGTTGTGTCGCGTCTGCTGTAAATAATCATTACGTCAACCTTGCAGCCTGTCTGTTTGGGGGGCTATTTTTGATCTTGGCGACACATAGTTAGGGTTGACTTAAAGCCATGTGCAGAAAATAATAAAGTGTCAGTATTTAGTAGCTTGAAATGTAATGTCACCACCTGTCATTTGAGTTTTTGTTGACAAAACATCACTGGTAAATAACGCAACGTTCTGTCAAGACATGTTGCTCATAAATCAATGCAATAATTATTCAAACTAATCAGCATTTTCCAATTAAACTTTTCCAATCGATCCACAAAGTAATGTTCCATTCCGAGGGGCTCGGGTTCAGGCGTCTTTTTACCCAGTGACAGATTTCAAAATGGTATTTCAATACTGTGAGAATGTACACTATGTGCTTCTTGCACGAAGGCGAGCGCATCCGTCTTTTTGGAAATCTGTCAAAGGCATCATTACATCGTCCGCTCCCATCTGTCCGTCTGCGGCGCCTCCTCCCCTCCCCGGGCCGGCCGTCAGTACCAGAGCCGAGCAGCTGGGAATGTTGTCCCCCGGGCAAATCGTCACCTCGTAGCCTCAAAGCTCGCCGATGGGTAATAATGACAAATTATTTACAGAGATAAGGTTGAGAATAAACTATTTTATGGACTCTTTTTAAGGCCCAGATTAATATGAACAATTTTAATACTGTGATTATTAGAGATGTCCCGATCCAATGATGATATTGGTCCAGCATCAGCAAATAAATACACCTGAAATCTCCGATAGAAGCAGTCCTGCAACGCTCCAATAAGCACGCAGGTTTGGTCTTTTCTTTTATTTTAGTGGAGTCCTTTATGAAAGGTAAACACAGTAGGCTATAGGCTACTGGGAGCTGGCAGCTACACAACAGTTAAGCACACACCTATTTTCCGAGCTGTAGGGCGCATCTGTATTCAAGCCCATCCATCCATCCATCCATTTTCTACCGCTTTTGGGGTCGCGGGGAATGCTGGAGCCTGTCTCAGCTGCCGCACCAACCAAATTTTGGAAGGAACAAAATATTTTGACCAGGTATAAGCCGCAGACATATACTGTTACAAAATATTTTGTAAATATTTATACACATACCTTAATTGTTTCCCACCGGTGCCTGTAACAGGGCAGTAAAATGGCTGCTCAAACAAAACAGAAGTCATCGTCATGGACTCACTAGCTGCGGAAGCTTGCTCTCCAATCAGCTAAACAGACTCAATAACACCACGGTGACGTTTTGGTGGATTTACGAGACTGAAACATTACAAAAAGAATGCCATTGTAAGTTAAAAAGTTAAAAGTTAAATTCCCAACGATAGTCACACGCACACACTAGGTGTGGTGAAATTATCCTCTGCCTTTGACCCATCCCCATGTTCACCCACTGGGAGGTGAGGGGAGCAGTGAGCAGCAGCGGTGGCCGCGCTCGGGAATCATTTGGTGATTTAACCCCCAATTCCAACCCTCGATGCTGAGTGCCAAGCAGGGAGGCAATGGGTCCCATTTTTATAGTAATGACACAAACACAGACACTTGTAAACGTGTTAGCATATTTGCTAATGCTAACAACGCTAGCTTGAGTACATTACGATAGCATGTACAAATATGCATGAAAACACTCCTACAGACATCACACATGGGGCGGTTTAGTAAGTAAAATTTGTTTTAGTTATATTGTAAATCTTACAAACGTTGCTTGGAGTGATGAATAAAGGACCTTTTTGAGCATTATACTTCCGTTTATACTATACGTTTTCAAGGCACAAAACTGCGATGAGCACACTTGCCCAAAAGATAGCGGCATAGCACAAACAATAACACACGTTTCCAGCGTCTCTGTCTGTGTAAAACTATTTGTTGAATACAATACAATTTAGCTGTTAGCGAGCAAAAATCCATAAATGAGCTGCACGGTTTTATAAGCCACAGGTTTAAAGTGTTGGAAAGATTATAGTTCGTAAAATACGGTAATTGCCCACAAGCTATACACACACTAAACACGTGTATTTTTTTTTTAATTTGTCAACGCAAACAAGTATCTAATAATGAATGTTGCATATTACTTACAGACACAAAGTATCCATGGCAGAAGTATATTCCAAAGTATCTAGTAATAAACATGTCTGGATCATTAAATTGTGTCATTAGAGTCAAACTTAATTAATTATTGTGAACACTAACCCATTACCACCCCACTTCAATTCAAAGACAGCATAAGTGCATTCCAGATAATAAATTGGTTAGTTTGGTTCTCTGAGTAAATTCGCTTGATCAAACTAATAAATGTGTGATTTGTCCAGATCGTATCAGTTTTATATCGGTATTGGACAGTTCTCAAGGCTCCAATGTTAGTATCTAACCGAAATTAAAAAGAGTTGACTTCTGATTATTTTTTCCACAAAAAAATTAATCGCTTATTTCACAGAACAGCTTGCACGTAAGTCCAAAAAAAGTGACTACCAGTAATATAGATATCATTTATAAATTGATTATTTTTAATAATTAGGAAAAAAAAATCCCACATTTTTGGTGATTAAAACATTTGTTGATGTTTAATTTGTTTATTTTGTATCTGTTTCTTATTGAAATAATATACCATAATCATAGTACCTTAAAACTGGGCAAAATATTGGTTTACGTAGCAAAATATTTTATAAAGTCATCCCTCTGTTATCCCGGCTAATTGGTTTTGCGATACATTTTTGAACCAGGATGTGACTAGGTTGTGACTATAATTGATAAATGTTTTTTTATCAATTATTTTTTGTACAAAAAAATATAAATGTATCATTTTCATTTCTACAAATAAAAAAAAAAAATCTATATTTGTGTTTTATCAAATCCATTGTTTTAAGGATTTGTTTAGCACTTCATATGAGCAACCTGCTAGTCCTGGGCAAAATACAGCCTGCGGGCCACATTCGGCCTGTTATGATTTTCAAACCGGCCCGCCGGACGTTCTACATAAATATTTTAGACCTTTAATATCAAAACTGTCGCCACCATTATGATGTGCAGTGCTGTTTTTAAATTACCGTAAATCTTAAACTATAGAAAGTATTTAAATGGTCGGAATCTGCGCTTTTGGGTGTTATACAAGTTATTACGGTAATCTACGTCACAGCAGCTCAGACGAGGAACAAAGCAGAGTGGGCGGGGTTTGTTTTCAGAGCAGCCAGCCCTAAACGCATGTGTCAGAAACAGATACAGAAGCAGATTTTTACGATATAATATATCATATTGTAGGTGTTTATTACACTTTCCATTCATATTTTGCTGTTTTTTAAATGTTTTTGTTGTGTTTTGCTTATTGTAAAATATACACCACTATCAAGGAGCTGGTCTGAGAAGTAAAAGAAGAGCGATGTTCATATGTTGTTAATATTCAGTGTTTTATTGTTCATAGTTAATATTGTAAATCCCACTTTCTTTATTTTAATGTGCATTTTGGGTGTCCCATTCAGTAATAAACTGTAAAATTCCATTCCGTTTTTTTTTTAGTTGGTCTGTCATAACGTTTTTAGAACTCTATCGGACATTGTGACTTTTGGTGTTCCTGAAAAAAAGGTACCCAAACACAAATACTGTACAGCAGATATTTACAGCTAAATGTGGATATATCATTTACACACACATACACTTTGGCCCCCGAGACATATTTTTTCTCTCAATATCAATCAATGTCAATCAATGTTTATTTATATAGCCCTTAATCTAGGGGGGGGGGGGTTAAGTCGTATATAAGTCTTATAATGAAGACAACACATGACGTAAGTGTCTATATTAGCTATAATAGCCTACTATCAAAATGACTATGTGTTGCAGGCTGAAGCAAATCTTCGTTGACAAACATTTTGAAATGTATTATTTATATCTAACACATTTTTACTACATTAGAAACCATTAGTAAATCAGAGGCTACTCAGAAGGTGAGATAACTCCTGGAAATTACTGGCTTTTAATGGCCAAAGGTATAGATGTGTGTGTCCAAGTTAAAGGAAACGGCAGGCTGTCTTCTTTTAATAGATTTATTAAGATCTTTGGCAAGCTAGGTAATGTTTGCTGTGGTCTGGAACAACATGGCACACAAAGAACTATCTGAAATGAAGCCAATATTACATACGGATAATGTGTCATGAGACATGCAAAACTAAATTACAAACAAAGAGGATAAAAGTAAAGGATATTAAATTAGCTCAAATATACCTACAAATGAGGCATAATGATGCAATATGTACATACAGCTAGCCTAAATAGCATGCTAGCATGGATTAGCTTGCAGTCATGCACTGACCAAATATGCCTGATTAGCACAAGTCAATAACATCAACAAAGTGCACCTTTGTGCATTCACGCACACTATAAAACGTTTGGTGGACAAAATGAGACAAAGGAGTGGACGTTTTCACATGTAAACAAACTGTTGCATCACAGTCCACACTATGGTGAGTTCAGGAACCTCCGAAATTAGTAGGACAAAACGATGTTCACCAAATACTCTCATCAGTGAAGCATACACACAAAGATATTAAACATTAGACATTAGACATTAGACAAACTTGAATGATCCACAAGGGAAATTGTTCCACACAGTAGCTCAGTTACAATGATGGAAAGTGTAAGGATGGAAAGGACAATGCAGGTATAAATAGACTAAATATAGCAATATAAAATATAACATATATACGTAATATTTACATAAAATACCGTATTTCCTTGAATTGGCGCAGGGAATATAGTATTCGCACGTCTAGAATTACTGCCGGGTCAAACTCGTTTCTCAAAATAATTAACGCATGCTTGGCCTTATCGCCGGTTTATTATTGAAGCTGGATCAAATTCGTTTCGCAAAATATTAATTTTATTATCGCATGTCTGTAATTTTCGCCGGGTCAAACTCGTTTCGCAAAATATTTAGCATATGGCTAGAACTTCCACCGGGTCAAATTCGTTACGTCACGAGTGACGCATCTGTCCTCATTTTCAAAATGGAGGAAACTGCTTTCAGTAGTTTAAAATCGCACAAAGGAAAAAAGATAAAGAGCTTTTCAGTAGGATTTAAGGTCCAAGCTATTGAATACCTGTACAGTATGCTAAAGAGAACAGTAAGCAGCTATGTTTTATTAATATACCGTAGCTGCGTGTGTGAAATACTGTATAAGTCATTAAATGACTCCCGCCTCCTGGTGGTAGAGGGCGCTGCCGCGCTAGTGATCCTTCTTGCGACTTCCGGTACTGCAGAAGAAGTGAACACACGCAGCAAGAGATTTTTTTTTCTGTCCTCTGCCTGAACTTTTAAAATGGAGGATTACATACATAAAATAAAACAGTTTTCTAAACTGGACTTTCAATCGAAGCAGGAGGTAATAATTAAAGGAATATCTCCATCGAAACAGAGACTTTTAAAACTGAAGAAAGAAAATAAGGAAGACTTCTATAAACAAGTTATCGATGCTTTTGGTCAGAAGGAGCTGCAAATGGACTCCATTTATAAGTACAGGTAAGACCATAATAACGTTTTTTTTAATTAAATGTGCTTTTCATGATGGTATGCTTACATCACACTCAAAGCGCACGCCTAAATTTTATGGATTCCTTTTGGTAAACGCCGGAGTGAGAAGAGGTTTTAAAATAATTACCGCATGCACGGCCATCCCGCCGGTTTCCGGTAAACGCAGGTGTGACAGGAGGTTTTAAATTAATTAATTAACGCCCCTGCGGCTATTCAAGGAAATACGGTATGCACAGTATATTATATATACTAAAATATTATATTATATTATGTCTATATCATATATACAATATATAACAATTACCATGTACAATATTACAGTGTATGTGACAGCTGCAGCATAAAATAGAGAGTAAATCCAGCAGAAAATAGAAAATAGACATTAAAAACAAAGAGAAATAGCTAACATCTATTGCTGTATGGTGAGTGATTATACAGCTGGATGGAGTGCGGAATGAAGGAGTTCTTGAATCGAACACTGTGGGAACGAAGCTGAAGGAGCCTGTTGAAGTATGAACTCTGCTGTCCCTCAATTGTCTGGTGGAGTGGGTGGCAGGATTGTCCATGATGGCCAGCAGTTAGTCCAGTGTCCTCCTGTCCCTCACTGACACAAACGCCTCCAACTGCTTGCCAATAGTTTGGCCGGCTTTCCGGATCAGTTTGTCAATCCGGTTTGAGTCCCTTTTGCTGATGCTGCTGCCCCAACAAACCACTGCAAAGTACAGGGCACTGGCCACAACAGACTGATAAAATATCTCCAACAGCTTGCTGCACACATTAAAGGACTTAAGCTTCCTCAGGAAAAAGAGTCTGTTCATGCCCTTCTTGTAAACAGCTTTGCAGTTGTCATTCCAAAACAGTGAGATTTTTTAATCCAATCCACTTTATTTATATAGCACATTTACACAACAAGAATGTTTCCAAAGTGCTGCACAGCCATGTTAAAAACAATATTAAAAACAATATTAAAAACTATATTAAAAACAATATTATGCTACACCAATGACTGAATAAAAACAAAGAATAAATGAATAGAAAACCAATACAGAGACAATATAAAAAATAAATATGATTAAAAACGATTTTAAAGGGTGAAACCAATTAAAACAGTAAAATAGACATCAAAATTTATAACCCTAACCCTAACCACACAGGACAACAGAGGACAGAAGACCACACAACTCACGTAGTGTTAAAAGCCAAAGAATAAAAGTGGGTCTTTAGACGAGACTTAAAACACTCCACTGTGGGAGCAGTTTGAACATGGAGGGGCAGAGTGTTCCAGAGTTTAGGGCCGACCACAGAGAAGGCCCTGTCTCCCCTGGTTTTAAGTCTCGTCCTGGGCACCACGAGCTGGAGCTGGCTCTCGGACCTCAGAGCGCGCGCAGGAGTGTAAATTTGGATGAGGTCCGAGATATACTGAGGTGCCAGTCCATGTAAAGCTTTAAAAACAAACAGCAAGGATTTAAAATCAATTCTAAAATGAACAGGGAGCCAGTGCAAACTCCGAAGAATTGGGGTTATATGCTCACGTTTCCTGGCCCCTGTTAAAAGTCGTGCTGCCGCGTTCTGGACTAACTGCAACCGGGAGAGAGCTTTTTGGCTAATGCCAGCATAAAGTGCATTGCAGTAGTCTAGGCGACTTGAAATAAAAGCATGCACGACTTGTTCAAAAAGGTTAAAAGATAAAAATGGTTTTACCTTTGCTAAAAGACGAAGATGATAAAAACACGATTTTAAAACGCCATTGACTTGTTTGTCAAATTTAAAATCGCTGTCTATAGTGACGCCAAGGCTGGTGACTTTGGGACGCACATGATTTTGCAATGGTCCCAAGTCAGTGAGGGCCGGACCAAAAACTGAAATTTCCGTTCCGTTAACAATTGGGAAGATTTTTTTTTTATATAATTAATAATTTTCAATACTTTTTAAAAATGCTGCAGGGAGCCACTAGGGCGGCACTAAAGAGCCGCAATGCAGCTCGAGAGCCGCGGGTTGCTGACCACCGGACTATACTATATGTACTAGTTCCTATTAAATTCTCATCTGTTCATGTCCCGTGCATGCAAAGTAGGATCAAATAATGACCACATGCAAAAATTTTCTAGTGATAATAATTAAGGCATTCTGGAATAAAGCTCTTGTTTTTATGCATATTTGAAATAAAATTATATCAATCAAAAAAATATATATCAATCAAACGGGTAATGGTGAGTTTAGCACTTGAAACACAGCATCTGTTTGACGCTCGAGGTTCGGAATATGTCAGCGTGTTCATTTGTGTGGAAAGGTAATAAAAGTGTGTTATGTCATACATTCTCTGTGCAGCATGCTGTGTCGAAGCATTTACTTTGCACATAAGAAGTAATATGTGTTGGAAAGAATAATTATTTGTGTCATGATTAGCTTTCCATTCAATCAAACCAATTGAAGAACATGGCGATCTGCAGACAGGAGAAGCTTGAAGGCAGAACAAAAAAAAAATAAAAAATTTAGCGGCTGTCACTCATCCTCAAGCCTAACCCTTTTGGAATGTTTGCGTGTGAGAAGTTATTTAGATTGAGACAAAGTATGTTGGTGCAGACGTCTGCAGCAGCTCATTAACCTTTCCTTTGTGACCGACATGAATGTAGAACAAATCGGCTAAGGAAACAATCGAAATAATTCATGTTTTAATAGTGATTGTGCAATGGTGCAGCATATGACTTCTAAGTGTCACCTTTTTGCAGAGGAAAGAACCTGTGCAGAAGCACGTTTGGAGGTGACTGGTGGGACTTCAAAGCAAAACCGCCCACGTGGTCATGGAGCAGCAGACAGCGAGGCACGTAAAGATTTGACCCGCTGGAACACAAAAGGACCTGATCTGCACCGCTGTCGTATTGCACAACCGTACAGTCAAAAGACTGTCGCGTTTACAACCCTGGGGGAGAGCGCTAAATACATGCTGTACTGAACATACTGTACCATCAGGCAAAAAGGACCAACAGGGGTTGGACTTCCTGCTTGGAAATTAATGAAACAGATGTGAAGTCAAAGAAACTAAATGCTTTTTTTTTGCTTTGGGTTAGGATCATAGAGTAACAAATGTTATTGAGCACAAACAATCTTTTTCTCGCAGTATTCTCACAGACTGATGAACCTTGATTTACCTCTATTGGTGATTGGTGGTTCGAAATAAACCTCTCTTGGAAAACCCCAATCTTTTGTACATGTGGTGACCCTCAGGATTCCGTCTCAGAGCCACTTGATCTACAAACCCCAAAACCGGTGAAGTTGGCACATTGTGTACATCGGAAATAAAAACAGAATACAATGATTTGCAGATCCTTTTCAACCTATATTCAATTGAGTAGACTGCAAAGATAAGATACTTAACGTTCGAACTGGAAAAAATTTGCTTTTGCAAATATTAGCTCATTTGGAATTTGAGGCCTGCTACATGTTTCAAAAAAGCTGGCACAAGTGGCAAAAAATACTGAAGAAAGTTGAGGAATGCTCATACAACACTTATTTGGAACATCCCACAGGTGAACAGACTAATTGGGAACAGGTGGGTGCCATGATTGGGTATAAAAGCAGCTTCCATTAAATGCTCAGTCATTCACAAACAAGGATGGGGCGAGGGTCACCACTTTGTGAACAAATGCATGAGCAAATTGTTGAACAGTTTAAGAACAACATTTATCAACCAGCTATTGCAAAGAATTTAGGGATTTCACCATCTACGGTCCATAATATCATCAAAAGGTTCAGAGAATCTGGAGAAATCACTGCACGTATGCGATGATATTACGGACCTTCGATACCTCAGGCGGTACTGCATCAAAAAGCGACATCAGTGTGGAAAGGATATCACCACATGGGCTCAGGAACACTTCAGAAAACCACAGTCAGTAACTACAGTTGGTCGCTACATCTGTAAGTACAAGTTAAAACTCTATTATGCATAGCCAAAGCCATTTATCAACAACACCCAGAAACGTAGCCCCCGAGAAAATTAAGTTTCTCAGTTCGAACATTAATTATCTTTTCTTTGCAGTCTATTCAATTGAATATAAGTTGAAAATGTTTTGCAAATCATTGTATTTTGTTTTTATTTACGAATTACGCAATGTGCCAACTTCACTGGTTTTGGGTTTTATACTTAAGTTGGTTCACAAATCCCTCCGAGCTCACGTCAACAATGCCAAAAAAAAAAAAAAAGTTTCCCCTAACAATTTTTGGAATGGTTACAGTGACACCTCCGGATACGAGGGTCCCAGTTACGGGTTACCTTTTCCAAAGTCCTTGTCCGTCACATTGGCAATGCAGTAGAGACAGTTGGTTCTATCATGTTGTAGACTGCGTCTTCTTTCCAGATTTACAGAGACCTTGAGGTGGTAGAGCTCGTTGATGAGGAGCTGAGGGTGACCAGGTGGCTATGCAGATGGGGTCTCTGACAATGTTAATGGGTGTTCGCTTTCCTGGTGGTCCTTCAGGGAAATCCCTCCCTTGTGAATTTGAGGGAGCCCCTTCCCAGCCTTTATTCGAGTGTCGTACTTAGAGGTTTCAAGTTTTTACAGGGGCTGAGCTGCTAACTCTGCCTCCAACCCTCCTCCTTTCTCATCCAGGGTTTAGAACAGGTAAAGGCCAAGGAAAATGCTGTAGATTATTTTACATTAGTTCGTAAAACTATTGTAGTTGTTAGTAGTACATTTCTATTGTGGTATTTTTGATGCAATATTTCTTATCTAAGTCTGTTTGGTTTTTTTTAGAAGGTAAGTTACAATTTATTAATTATTTTTAATGAAAGGTACATACAGGTTTTGGAGCAACATAAGTTCCAATCCAAGCAATGTTATCATGACGCCCCTACTTATTCAGCAAGACAATGCCAAGAGAGAAACGCTGTTTGTCATTTAAATTTTTTTGAGGTACGAGTTGCACAATAGACCCAATTTAACTCTTATCCCGAGGTAAAATATAAACAATTAGCTCATAGATTTGATCTACAAACCCCGTTTCCATATGAGTTGGGAAATTGTGTTGGATGTAAATATAAACGGAATACAATGATTTGCAAATCATTTTCAACCCAAATGCAGTTGAATATGCTACAAAGACAACATATTTGATGTTCAAACTGATAAACTTTTTTTTTTTGCAAATAATCATTAACTTTAGAATTTGATGCCAGCAACACATGACAAAGAAGTTGGGAAATGTGGCAATAAAGACTGATAAAGTTGAGGAATGCTCATCAAACACTTATTTGGAACATCCCACAGGTGAACAGGCAAATTGGGAACAGGTGGGTGCCATGCTTGGGTATAAAAGTAGATTCCATGAAATCCTCAGTCATTCACAAACAAGGATGGGGCGAGGGTCACCACTTTGTCAACAAATGCGTGAGCAAATTGTTGAACCGTTTAAGAAAAACCTTTCTCAACCAGCTATTGCAAGGAATTTAGGGATTTCACCATCTACAGTCTGTAATATCATCAAAGGGTTCAGAGAATCTGGAGAAATCACTGCACGTAAGCAGCTAAGCCGTGACCTTCGATCCCTCAGGCTGTACTGCATCAACAAGCGACATCAGTGTGTAAAGGATATCACCACATGGGCTCAGGAACACTTCAGAAACCCACTGTCAGTAACTACAGTTGGTCGCTACATCTGTAAGTGCAAGTTAAAACTCTCCTATGCAAGGCGAAAACTGTTTATCAACACACCCAGAAACGCCGTCGGCTTCGCTGGGCCTGAGCTCATCTAAGATGGACTGATACAAAGTGGAAAAGTGTTCTGTGGTCTGACGAGTCCACATTTCAAATTGTTTTTGGAAACTGTGGACGTCGTGTCCTCCGGACCAAAGAGGAAAATAACCATCCGGATTGTTATAGGCGCAAAGTTGAAAAGCCAGCATCTGTGATGGTATGGGGGTGTATTAGTGCCCGAGACATGGGTAACTTACACATCTGTGAAGGTGCCATTAATGCTGAAAGGTACATACAAGTTTTGGAGCAACATATGTTGCCATCCAAGCAACGTTACCATGGACGCCCCTGCTTATTTCAGCAAGACAATGCCAAGCCACGTGTTACATCAACGTGGCTTCATAGTAAAAGAGTGCGGGTACTAGACTGGCCTGCCTGTAGTCCAGACTTGTCTCCCATTGAAAATGTGTGGCGCATTATGAAGCTTAAAATACCACAACGGAGACCCCCGGACTGTTGAACAACTTAAGCTGTACATCAAGCAAGAATGGGAAAGAATTCCACCTGAGAAGCTTCAAAAATGTGTCTCCTCAGTTCCCAAACGTTTACGGAGTGTTGTTAAAAGGCAAGGCCATGTAACACAGTGGTGAACATGCCCTTTCCCAACTATTTTGCCAGGTGTTGCAGCCATGAAATTCTAAGTTAATTATTATTTGCAAAAAAAAAATAAAGTTTACAAGTTTGAACATCAAATATCTTGTCTTTGTAGTGCATTCAATTGAATATGGGTTGAAAAGGATTTGCAAATCATTGTATTCCGTTTATATTTACATCTAACACAATTTCCCAACTCATATGGAAACGGGGTTTGTAATATGAGATTTGTAACCCCTTTAAAAATAACAAGAAGTGAGTTCAGCACAAGCTTGGCATATTTAGCTGACATTGACAATCACAGAGTTAGTGAGCTGAGGTGTTTTGTTATGTAATAAGTCTTATCATTCCATCACTTTGAAGTTGTCAGGCTGTCGGGTCTCAGCTGAAAAAACAGTCGAGGATAACAAAACCGAAAGAATGTTCTTTTGTGTTGAAATGGTCTCAGTCGGACGTCACTGTGACATGGAATGAAATCATTATTTCTGTTGAATTATTGGGGTTACTTCACTTTTATTGGTGTGCTTTGCATAAATGGAAGCTTTACAATACATGATGACTACGGAGGATTTACGCATATTTTATTGATTGTAGTCGCGGCATTGAAATTAAATTAAATTATACTGTATATACAAAACCCAAAACCCGTGAAGTTGGCACGTTGTGTAAATCGTAAAAAAAAACAGAATACAATGATTTGCAAATCCTTTTCAACTTATATTCAATTGAATGGACTGCAAAGACAAGATATGTAATGTTCGGACTTATTTTAGTTTTTTGCAATTAATCACTAACTTAGAATTTAATGGCAGCAACACATTGCAAAAAAGTTGTCACAGGGTCATTTTTACCAATGTGTTACATGGTCTTTCCTTTTAACAACACTCAGTTTGGGAACTGAGGAGACACATTTTTGAAGCTTTTCAGGTGGAAATCTTTCCCGTTCTTGCTTGACGTACAGCTTAACCCTTGTGTGGTGTTCATATTGTTGTTACTCAGCCAGTGTTTGTGGGTCTGATGGACCCGTTGCATTTTGTGGCTTTTAATGCCTCACAATCAAACACTTTTATGTTAAAATACTGACTTATCCCAAAAAACATCTGTAATGAAGTGCTTCGAGAGGCTGGTAAAGGAATACATTGTCTACAGACTTCCCCCCACATTCGACCCATACCAGATTGCTTATCGCCTTAACCATTTCACAGAGGACGCCATCTCCTCTGCACTCCACCTGAGCTTAGCACATCTGGAAGGAAAGGACACACACGTGCGGATGTTGTTTCTGGACTTCAACTCGGCATTCAACACCATCATCCTGCAGCACTTGGTGAGCAAACTGGCCCCCCATGGATTCAGTACCCCCCTATGCAACTGGCTGCTTGACTTCCTCACAGACAGACCCCAGTCTGTGAAAGTGGGCAACAACACCTCCAGTGCCATCTCCCTGAGCACCGGCTCCCCCCAGGGTTGCGTCCTGAGTCCGCTGCTGTTCACGTTGATGACCCATGACTGCTGCGCCAGGTCCACTACTAACCACATTGTGAAGTACACGACAGTAGTGGGCCTCATCCGTGACAACGACGACATGGACTACAGGGAGGAGGTGAAACATCTGGTTGACTGGTGCAGAACCAACAACCTGGTCCTGAATGTCGACAAGACCAAGGAGATCATTGTCGACCTCAGGAAGCACCAGTCCAGCCACACTGCACTCTACATCAACGGCACAGCGGTAGAGATGGTAAGCAGCACCAAGTTCCTGGGGGTGCAGATAACTGACAATATAACCTGGTCCCTACACACCGGAGCTCTTGTAAAAAGAGCTCAGCAGCGCATGCACTTTTTGCGTGGGATGAAAAGAGCACAGCTCCCTCCCCCCATTCTCAGCACATTCTACAGAGGCACTATAGAGAGCCTGCTGACCAACTGCATCTCTGTCTGGACTGGAGCCTGCAATGCCTCAGACTGGAAGTCTCTCCAGAGAGTGGTGAGGACGGCGGAAAAGATCATCAGGACTCCTCTTCCTCCTATCCAGGAGATCGCAAAAAGCCGCTGCCTGACCAGGGCTCAGAAAATCTGCAGAGACTCCTCCCAACCCCACCAAGGACTGTTTTCACTGCTGGACTCTAGAAAGAGGTCCGCAGCCTCTGTAGCAGAACCTCCAGGTTCTGTAACAGCTTCTTCCCTCAGGCAGTAAGACTCTTGAACGCATCATAATAATCCCCTCAATTCCCCCCAAAAATGGATGAACTCGCTGGAATATAAAGACAATATAACATACATCCATAAACGTAGATGCATATGCAAAAGTGCAATATATTTATCTTTACAGTAATCTATGTATTTATATCTGCACCTTATTGCTTTTTTATCCTGCACTGCCAACCAGCTAATGCAACGAAATTTTGTTCTTATCTGAACTGTAAAGTTCAAATTTGAACAACAATAAAAAGTAAGTCTAAGTCTAAGACCCACAAACACTGGCTGAGTAACAAGAATATGAACGTTGCATGGAAATTTCTCTGCCAGTTTCTGCATTCCACAGAGATTCTTCTTTTGTGTTTCTGCACCTGCGCTTCCCACACAAGGTTGCAACATTGTTTGTCAACACTGTCTGCTCTCATTTTATCACACATTTGACCCTCTGATGTTCTGTGTACCTACACTCTGTCCTCCCCTTCTAGGCCTGCTTTGTGTGTGTGTGTGTGTGTGTGTGTGTGTGTGTGTGTGTGTGTGTGTGTGTGTGTGTGTGTGTGTGTGTGTGTGTGTGTGTGTGTGTGTGTGTGTGTGTGTGTGTGTGTGTGTGTGTGTGTGTGTGTGTGTGTGTGTGTGTGTGTGTGTGTGTGTGTGTGTGTGTGTGTGCGAGTGTGTGTGTGGGCGTGTGGTACACAGAACATCAATTTCCACACTTTCAGTAGCCCTGGGTCCAGTGGACCCCAGACATCTTATATGTAATAGAAATGTGTAGGGGGGGGTGTATGGTGTGTGTTCATTAAATATGTATTCTGATATATGTTCTTCACAGGAAATGAGCCAAAGCCAGTGAGTCTCAGTTTGAAAAATTAATTAGTTGTATCATTTTTCTTTTAGTAAAAATCGAAAACGGGTCCCACAGACCCGAACACCACACAAGGGTTAAGTTGTTCAACAGTCCGGGGTCTCTGTTGTCGTATTTTAGGCTTCATAATGCTCCGCACATTTTCAATGGGAGACAGGTCTGGACTACAGGCAGGCCAGTCTAGTAACCACACTCTTTTACTACAAAGCTACACTGTTGTAACACGTGCAGAATGTGGCTTGGCATTGTCTTGCTGAAATAAGCAGGGGCGTCCATGAAAGAGACGTTGCTTGGATGGCAACATATGTTGCTCCAAAACCTGTATGTACCTTTCCAAATTAATGGTGCCTTCACAGATGTGTAAGTTACCCATGTTTTGGGCACTAATACACCCCCATACCATCACAGATGCTGGTTTTTGAACTTTGCGCCTATAGTGAATTAGTGAATTATATTTATATAGCGCTTTTCTCTAGTGACTAAAAAGCGCTTTACATTGTGAAACCCAATATCTAAGTTACATTTAAACCAGTGTGGGTGGCACTGGGAGCAGGTGGGTAAAGTGTCTTGCCCAAGGACACAACGGCCATGACTAGGATGGCAGAAGCGGGGATCGAACCTGCAACCCTCAAGTTGCTGGCACATCCACTCTACCAACCGAGCTATACAGCCCCCAATTAACCGCCCCTATAACAATCCGGATGGTTCTTTTCCTCTTTGTTCCGGAGGACACGACGTCTACAGCTTCCAAAAACAATTTGAAATGTGGACTCGTCAGACCACAGAACACTTTTCCACTTTGCATCAGTCCATCTTAGATAAGCTCGGGCCCAGCGCAACCGTCTGCGTTTCTGGGTGTTGTTGATGAATGGCTTACACTTTACATAGTGTCGCTACATCTGTAAGTGCAAGTTAAAACTCTTGCACTTACAGATGTAGCGACAACTATAGTGACTGACAGTAGTTTTCTGAAGTGTTCCTGAGCCCATGTGGTGATATCCTTTACACACTGATGTCGCTTTTTGATGCAGTACCGCCTGAGGGATCGAAGGTCACGGGCATTTAATGTTGGTTTTAGGCCTTGCAGTGATTTCTCCAGATTCTCTGAACCTTTTGATGACATTATGGACCTTAGATGGTGAAATCCCTAAATTTTTTGCAATAGCTGGTTGAGAAATGTTGCATCAAATTCCAAATGAGCTAATATTTGCAAAAAATAACAAAGTTTACCAGTTCAAACGTTAAGTATGTTGTCTTTCCCATCTATTCAATTGAATTTACGTTGAAAAGGATTTGCAAATCATTGTATTCTGTTTTTATTCACGATTGACACAATGTGCCAACTTCACTGGTTTTGGGTTTTGTATATATACACTACCGTTCAAAAGTTTGGGGTCACATTGAAATGTCCTTATTTTTGAAGGAAAAGCACTGTACTTTTCAATAAAGATAACTTTAAACTAGTCTTAACTTTAAAGAAATACACTCTATACATTGCTAATGTGGTAAATGACTATTCTAGCTGCAAATGTCTGTTTTTTGGTGCAATATCTACATAGGTGTATAGAGGCCCATTTCCAGCAACTATCACTCCAGTGTTCTAATGGTACAATGTGTTTGCTCATTGGCTCAGAAGGCTAATTGATGATTAAAAAAACCCTTGTGCAATCATGTTCACACATCTGAAAACAGTTTAGCTCGTTACAGAAGCTACAAAACTGACCTTCCTTTGAGCAGATTGAGTTTCTGGAGCATCACATTTGTGGGGTTAATTAAACGCTCAAAATGGCCAGAAAAAGAGAACTTTCATCTGAAACTCGACAGTCTATTCTTGTTCTTAGAAATGAAGGCTATTCCACAAAATTGTTTGGGTGACCCCAAACTTTTGAACGGTAGTGTATATATATATATATATATATAAAAGGGTGGAGTGCCATCTCCGGGTTGCGGAGGAGACCCTGCCCCAAGTGGAGGAGTTCAAGTACCTCGGAGTCTTGTTCACGAGTGAGGGAAGAGTGGATCGTGAGATCGACAGGCGGATCGGTGCGGCGTCTTCAGTAATGCGGACGCTGTATCGATCCGTTGTGGTGAAGAAGGAGCTGAGCCGAAAGGCAAAGCTCTCAATTTACCGGTCGATCTACGTTCCCATCCTCACCTATGGTCATGAGCTTTGGGTTATGACCGAAAGGACAAGATCACGGGTACAAGCGGCCGAAATGAGTTTCCTCCGCCGGGTGGCGGGGCTCTCCCTTAGAGATAGGGTGAGAAGCTCTGCCATCCGGGGGGAGCTCAAAGTAAAGCCGCTGCTGCTCCACATCGAGAGGAGCCAGATGAGGTGGTTCGGGCATCTGGTCAGGATGCCACCCGAACGCCTCCCTAGGGAGGTGTTTAGGGCACGTCCGACTGGTAGGAGGCCACAGGGAAGACCCAGGACACGTTGGGAAGACTATGTCTCCCGGCTGGCCTGGGAACGCCTCGGGATCCCCCGGGAGGAGCTGGACGAAGTGGCTGGGGAGAGGGAAGTCTGGGCTTCCCTGCTTAAGCTGCTGCCCCCGCGACCCGACCTCGGATAAGCGGAAGAAGATGGATGGATGGATATATATATATATATATATATATATATATATATATATATATATATATATATATATATATATATATATATATATATATATATATATATATATATATATATATATATATATATATATATATATATATATATATATATATATATATGTGTATATACGTATATATATATACATATATATATATATATATATATATATATATATATATATATATATATATATATATATATATATATATTTATTTATATATATATATATACATATACATATATTACATATATATATATATATATATATATATATATATATATATATATATATAATTTATATTTTATATTTTATATTTATATATATATATAATTTAATTTATATTTTATATTTTATATTTTATATTTATATATATATATATATATATATATATATATATATATATATATATATATATATATATATATATATATATATACATATTTATGGACCCCGTTCTTACTTTTGGAGCTGCGTTTTATATATATATATATATATATATATATATATATATATATATATATATATATATATATATATATATATATATATATATATATATATATATATATATATATATATATATATATATATAGACCCCGTTCTAACTTTTGGAACCGCGTTGCAGCAGAAAGTAATGTATAACTATTGCTCTCCTATCATGATGATTTGATCCTGACATCCAAAGAGACTAAAAGTGTTCATCAAATTGTGCAAATAAGTGTAGTAAATTCAAGAATTTAAGCCTCGCTTAAGCCTTTCCATGACTGAGTATCACAATTCTCCAATGTACAGATCTAAAAGGTTGTCTGTGCAAGTATTAATGTATGTTTTGTCTGTTTTAGAGGAGGGAAAGTCGTCACCAAACAAATCCCCGGCCCCCAAAAAGGTCGCCCGGAGTTCATTTCCTGCTCTGTTTCCATCTTTAACTTCATGCAGGGACACGCGTCTTCAAAAAGGGAGCAGAGACTGAAAAATGTTTATCACTAAAAGTGCACCACAATGAACGAGAGAACGGAAGACGGGAAAGTTGCATAATCCCTCACAAGTGCACGACCAAATAACCGGTAAGGTCCCAGAAAAGTAAAAGGGCCACTAAATGTTGCATAAACTCAGCCGTGTACAAACTGCTGTGTGAAATCTGAGCGAGCTTCCCCTGCGTGCAAGGAGCAGCGAGGCTCTTTTGTTTACTTTGAAGATCTGAGTGCAAAAAGGTCAGACTGTTACGTATTAAATTGCTCTACAAACTTTGATCAAAGGCGGTGCCACTGCTGATACCTAATCTCTCTGCGATGCTATGATTAATATTGGGAAAAAAAAGTATTGTCCTTTGTGTAACAAGCAATCTTGTGATTATGTTTTTAATATTTCTGTATGTTCAGCTTATGCAACCGCCTGGCCGTCGACCCTTCATGTGAGGGGATTTCATTCGTGGCACAAGTTCCCGCTGTGCACTTTAAATCCAAAACCTTTGGCTTCTGACCTTTTGTCTTGGTGAATAAGACGTCCACATTCCTCTACTGACTTTGATTGCTTTTAATTCAAACACGTTTCTCAAGTCACAGTAGCAAAGACCTGGGGCCGTACTTATCAAGCTTCTTAGAGTGCCATTTTACACTTAAGTCCTGAGAATTTGCGAAATTTAGTCCTACTCTCAAACTTAAGAATAAAAGCTTTTTATCAACGTTCTTAAGTCTAAGAATCACTCCTACTCTCCACGATATTTAAGAGACCTTCAGAGGTGTCTTAAGTGGTTAGGAGTTGCCAGCAGGGGATGGCACTGAGGCGAGAGAGACGTGCGCGAACGTTCAGGGAACGGAACAATGTTTTTTTTTTTTTGATGACGAGCAGCTGATCAAACGGTATCGTTTAGACAGAGCGGATATTATTTTTGTCACAGATTTAATACTTTTCGATTCCTTGTTGATTTCTGCATGTGTCTGCAGTCGGCTAGTATATATAGAGCCACCCACACCAGTTTCAAATTAGTTGCCTAATTAATGAATTGGAAAGAAAATGTTATGACAGTAGCGTATGTGTGTGGCCGTGAGGTGAGTGACGTCAGTGAGTGTGTGGGCGATAGAAGAGAGGGAGCGGTAGCGTGAGTGCCGGCGGGGACTAGTTTGTTTTGTATTATTTTGCAGTTTATTGTCAAAATATACACTCCCATTGTCCACTTAAATATTTCCAAGATATTTCTTTATTCTTAGACAACGGATTCCCTTCCGTGATTGGTCATTTCTATGGACACAGAAATGACGTCACCTAAAATTCCGTTTACGGCACATAGTAATGTCGTAATTCAGCTCTGAGTGTGACACTTAAGATTCAGTCCTACACTTCGCTGAAAGTGTGAGTAAGACGCTTGATAACTAACTTTTAAGTGCAGCTTTCAGCGAATAATTTATTTACTCTTAAGTCAACTCTTAGCAGACTTCTTAGGAGTAATTCTAAGAAGCTTGATAAGTACGGTTCCTGAACTACTGAGCCACTTCAGCCTTACATGCATACATGTTCATTTTTCCTTCAAGGATCATGCTCACATTTGTAGCCCTGAGGTTCTTAAAGTCTGAATTTGCTGCAGCTTTTTTTTTTTCTTTCAGAAAGTTGTGATGTTAAATTATTAATAATTATTTAATTGAATTAAACTTCAAAAAAGGGTCATTAGAATAATACACAAAGCGTGCTACTATGAACATACCAATCCATTATTTATAAATTCTAATGTGTTAACATTTTCAGATATTGTGTTTTTAAAAACAATGGAAATTATGTTTCGAGTAAAGAACAACAGCCTTCCAGCTTGTATTCTTAGGTTATTTAAATTAAGAGGAGAAAACTATAATTTACAGGGGATATTGATTTTTGAAATAGGTCAAGTAAAAACGATTATATAAAATACAAATGTATTTCAGTTTTAGGAGTTAAATGGTGGAACAAGTCAGTGATGAGCTAAAAAAATTTACTTCTTTGTTAAGGTTTAAGAAAACCTTGAAAGGTGAAATTATTGAAAATTAAAAATATAGTAACAATTACTTTTTTTTAACGTTGATGTTCCAGCAATCTAATTTTCAGTGAATATATAGGATAGGCAAATATAAGCTTTGGCTTCAGCCTATTCCTTTTTCGGTCATTCTTTTTATTTTATTTTATTTTTGTGTGTAAATGTGTATGATTGTTAAATATGTCTAATCTGTACTGTTAATCTGGTCACACAAAATGGTTGATGGTTGATTATATGACCGAAATAAACTTATTTCATTCATTCATTCGTTCATGTTTTGATTTTTTTTTGTTTTTGTAATCAACTCGTGATTTCAGGAATTGGTCATCAATGTTTTAAATGTACATTATAACCTCAAAAGACAGCATTTCAACAAAAATAGGATAACAAATTGATGTTTTACTCATTTTAGACCACGCAGACTCAAAAGTAAAAGCGCATACTGTAAATGTTCTGTTTTCTTTTTATTGATAATATCTACCGTATCAACAACATTTAAGCCACACCCACCAAAAGTTAGAAGAAATAAAAATGTTTACATATATAAGCCGCGGCAGACTCTAACCACAGATATATACCGCACAAAATATTTTGTGAATGTGTATTTACATACCTTAATTGTTTCCAAACATAGCTCCTCACACAGCAGTAAAACGGCTGGTCAAACAAAACAGAAGTCATCGTCATGGACCCGCGAGCTGCGCAAGCTAGCTCTCCAATCAGCTAAACAGACTCAACAACTCCACAGTGACATGTTGGTGAATTTGTGAAACTGAAACAATACAAAAAAAATGCCATTGTAGGTTAATAATACTAACACAGAAACGTGTAAATGTGTTAGCATATTAGGTAATGCTAACGACGCTAGCTTGATTACATTACAAAAGCATGGAAAAATATGCATGAAAACACTCCTGAAGAAATCACACATGGGGCGGTTTAGTAAGTATGAATCGTTTTAGTTGTATCATAAAACTTACAAACGTTGCTAGGCCTGATGAATGAAGAGTCTTTTCGAGCAAAAACGCTCAAAAACAAATACTTCTAGTTCAAGGAACGAAACAGGAAGTAGATTTTCAGCCTGCCCCACCCGCAGTGAGCGAACTCGTCCAAACGGTGGCGGCACAGCACAAACAATAACACACTCTTTCGGTGTCTCTGTCGATGTTCTATGAAAACTATTTGTTGAATACAAAGCATTATGGCCGTTAGCGCAGAAAAATCCATAAATTGGCCGTGCCGTTTTATAAGCCGCAGGGTTCAAAGCATGGGAAAAAAGTAGTCGTTTACAGTCCGGAAAATACGATAACAATAATAAGAATAATGATAATAATTAATTAGAACTACAAAAAGAAACACCACCAAATGCTTCTTCATTGATTAATCAGTTCTTAATTGGGTTATGCTGAATAAATACTGGTTAAATAAATATATAAATACATTCAAACTAGGAAGTGAGGACATCTGTGTGTTGCTAAATCTTTACATAGCACATTACTCAGAAGGCTGAGCGCTTAATTCTGAAGTAGGAAGGACAACAATTGTGCCGTTTTGAGCAATATTAATTACTCAATTTGAAAAAAACCTATAAACTGTTAGGATTGCCTATTTGTCCAACAATCAGAGTTACGCAGTGCGCTTGAAGGCGTCAGTGCACAGAGTACAGTGATTAGTTTGAACACAAAGAAAGGAGACCAGAGTTGTCATCGTTCGGTGTGTGTTCTATGAACCAATAAGTCACGTGAAAAAGAGGATCTAGAGTGTTTGTAGGATTACAATCCTTTGAGTAACCAAAGTGTGAAATTGTATGTTTGGGCACTCGATTCTGTGATAATCAATGTACCAGTTTGTTTTTATGCGCACAATGTTTGGCTTTAAGATAAGCAATGCGACATACAAAAACGGAATCGAAATCAAACTTTTGTAGCAAAATTCCTTTGAAACAACAAATAACACAAAAACCGAGGAACTACTTACTTTCTGACATTTACCACGTGCATTTTTTTCAAGTGAATGCCTTTTGTGTGCCAAATAAGCTCTGCTTCCTCCTACTCCTTTCCGGGCATGTTAAATTGTGCAAGTGTAAATGTGATGTTGTTTAATATAACTTTTGTTAAGCATGTTCTTCAATAAACAAAACCTTCAGCACCAGTAGTGCCAACATATTTTATTATTAATAATTCATGCCTAACAGTAAGTCACTAAACATTCGCACTTAGCACAATGAAATGTATTGTATTTGATAAATGATTTAATAAATGTATTGTATCCTGTGGACACTTCAGTCCCTTTGTGTTCATCAGGTTCATTACCAATTTTTCCTCATACTACATTTGACATCCATAAAACAAAAAAAGGTTTCTCAAAAAACACACAAGTGGAAGCTTTGACTTCATACTCCTCATTTCCATGTTGTGAGTCCTTTGTGGGATTTCTCACAAAACGCCCACCAAAGTTGTCGAGTCACACGCATTGCAATGGATTATATAACTCATACATTCTGATAAAGAAAGTGTGTGTGTGTGTGTGTGTCATGAGCAGAAAGTCAAACAATGATTATTGCTCTGTGTGTGCCTAATCAAGTGTCCCGTGGGTGTCACAACGCAGTCATCTAAAGCGGTGATTTTCAAACTGCGGTACGCCAAAATAAAATCACTTATTTAAATATTCCAACACAGTGTTACTGTTCAAATTGTATGTAGTGTTACAGAAGCCAAAAATATTCAATAATCTCTGCCTTTTTAAAGAATATTTAGGCCTACTACGCTACTGTATTTTAATATTGCTCATTATCGTGGTACTAGGAGGGCCAAGTGTTTTCTGAGGTGCTACTTGATGGGAATACATTTGAGAACCACTGATGTATAAGGTTGGATTTGTTTCAAACATGCTTCGGAGGATCCACTGGGAAACAAATGTACAATGGTACATTTGCAAAATTCAACATGTCCGAAAAGGAATAGGAAGAAGCAGAGCTTATTTAATCCCTCTTACCGATTTCAATGTGAGGGGAAACAAGCAGAGAACGTGTTATAGGTGGCTTATGTGGTGAGAAAGAACAAAAAATAAAAATATAAATATAGATATTTCAAAATAAAAGGACTTTGGATGAATGAAAAAAAACTAAGATATCCAAAAATGGATGGATGGATTCGCAGTCCATTTTCTCTCTTTGTAGTTTGTAGCTACGGAAAAGCTACTCGTTGAAAAAGTCGCATAACTACCGCCAAGCTATTGGAAAATGTGGTTTAGCTATGTACCTTAGCTACATGTAGCTTGTTACTGCCCATCAAAAATAACAGACCTGGGCAAATTAAGGCTCGCGGGCCACATACGGCCCTTTAAGATTTTCAATCCGGCCCGCCGAACTTTCAACATAACTTTTTTAGACCTTTAACATCGAAACTGTCTTATATGATAGTATATCATATTGTAGGTGTTTATTACTTTTTGCATTCATATTTTGCTGTTTGTTACATTTTTGTTGTGTTTTGTTTGATTGTAAAAGATGTCGATCGAGGAGCTGGTCTGAGAAGTAAAAGAAGAGCGATGTTCATATGTTGTTAATATTCAGTGTTTTATTGTTCATAGTTAATATTGTAAATTTCACTTTCTTTATTTTCATGTACATTTTGGGTGTCCCATTCAGGAAAAAACTGTAAAATTCCATTTCGTTTTTTTTTTTTCAGTGGCCTGTTATAACATCTTTAGAATTCTATCGGACATTGTGACTTTTGGTATTAGCTTTCCTGAAAAAAAGGGACAAACACACATACTGTACATCAGATTTTTACAGCTAACTGTGTACATATAATTTATACACACATACACATTGGCCCCCCCAGACATATTTTTTCTCCCAATTGTATTGGTCTAGAACACAGATGTCAAACTCAAGTCCTGGGGGTCTGATCTGGCCCGCCACTTAATTTTATATGGCCCGGGAAATGGTAATACTATGTTTTTAATAAAGAATATTTTCTTACTAAATATTTGTTCGTTTCATTTTGACTTTTAAAAGATACATGAACTGCATGCTTATCTTAATAAACATATCTTTTAAAATGTAATATCTAATAATGCAAAGAAATGTTATATATTTTTAAAAGAAAAATAAGTACTTGAATATCAGCTTGACTTATGATTTCAAAGCAAGTTATCAAAGTGTGCACTGTAAAAATGACAATATACTTTACAGTAAAATTCTGGCAACTGAGCTGCCAGTTTTTTGGGGTTTTTTCCCAAAAAAACAACTTTAGGAATATTTTTGTTTACAGTAATACACTATAAAATCAACAACTCTAGATTTTACTGCGAAAGCGTGGTATTAAAAAAAAAAAACACTGCAACTTTTACGATAACATTCTGGCAACTGAGCGAGTTTTTTTTACATTTAAATCTATTTTGTTTTTTTTTAAGCCAGGGGTTGGTAACCCAAAACATTGAAAGAGCCACATTGGACCAAAAATACAAAATACAAATCTGTCTGGAGCCGCAAAAAATTAAAAGATATGTCATTATAAGATATGTCTTATAATGAAGGCAACACATGACGTAAGTGTCTATATTAGCAATAATAGCCTACTATCAAAATGACTTTGTGTCGCAGGCTGGAGCAAATCTTCATTGACAGAAATATTTAAATGTAATATTTATTCTAAACATTTTTACAACATTAGAAACCATTAGTAAATCAGAGGCTACTCAGAAGATGAGATAACTCCTGTAAATTACTGGCTTTTAATGGTCAAACAAAGCTTTTAATGTGTGTGTCCAAGTTAAAGGAAACGGCAGGCTGTCTTCTTTTAATAGATTTATTACAATCTTTGGCAAGAGAGATAATGTTTGCTGTGGTCTGGAACAACATGGCACACAAACAACTATCTGAAAGGCAGCCAATATTACATTCATATAATGTGTCATGAGACATGCAAAACTAAACTATATACAAAGAGGATACAAGTAAAGGATATTAAATTAGCTCAAATATACCTACAAATGAGGCATCATGATGCAATATGTACATACAGCTAGCCTAAATAGCATGTTAGCATTGATTAGCTTGCAGTCATGCACTCCATGCAAGTCAATAACATCAACAAAGCGCACCTTTGTGCATCCACGCACAGTGTAAAACTTTTGGTGGACAAAATGAGACAAAGAAGATTTTACATGTAAAAAAACTGTTGCGTCACAGTCCACACTATGGTGAGTTCAAGAACCGCCGAAATTAGTAGGACAGAACGATG
The DNA here is from genome assembly GCF_033978785.1 of Entelurus aequoreus. NCBI lineage: Eukaryota > Metazoa > Chordata > Actinopteri > Syngnathiformes > Syngnathidae > Entelurus > Entelurus aequoreus. The sequence goes on from NC_084734.1 coordinate 23,134,498, forward strand.
TTCACCAAATGCTCTCATCAGTGACGCATACACACAAACATATTAACAGTGAGCTTTATAACATTTGGGAAGTTTTGTGTCATGTTTGTCCTCAAACAAAAAACATACAAAAACAAAAAATACTTGTTTTTAAATGCTCCAGGGAGCCACTAGGGCGGCACTAAAGAGCTTGAGAGCCACGGGTTGCTGACCCCCGTTTTAAGGGAACGTAGAAAAAAGCGAATAATCAAATGCTATTTCATGAGCCGTATACTTAGACCTTTTTTTTTTAATCATATATTTACAAGTGGCCCTCTTAGGGCAGACAAAACTGCGATGTGGCCCTCAATGAAAACAAGTTTGACACCCCTGGTTTTAGAATGTGTATGTTGTACTCAATAAAGAGTAAAAACACACAACTTTCATGAACAAAACACGAACAAAGGTTAAAAATGAAGACGTGTCTCAGCCTGTAAGCAGAGTGGCACCCTGCAACTTGTAACTAGAAGAGAGGTTAATTGTGGCACATTTTCATATTATGTAACCAACTGTCCGCAATAATTTGCATTGCTTATGAACTACTCATGGAGCCCGGCCCGACTTCTTGTTCATATTACAGGAAACACAATCCGCATCCATTTTTACCCAAGGATGCCAAGTGTTTGATATTTGTTTCTTTCTGCCCCTTTTTGTGTATTTGCCCGAAAAAGACCAAAGTTCTCCCTCTGCATGCACACTTAACCGCACTGAGGCAAGGCAAATCTGTCCCAGCACAAGTCTAGAATTTCCATCTGGATCAGATGCGAGCGTGTGGGTGGGTACATTATTTTTTTGTCAATTACATAACAATTCCAAAACAAACTCTCCCCTTGGCAGTGTCAATGTGGGCAAACTTAAATGGAAAGTATTTTTTTGTATTTTATTTTAACAGTATTCACCCAGTTTGACCCACATTATATAACTGGGACAACATAAAACAACAACAAATATGTTACTTTTTAGTTGTGTGGATTATCTACTAAATGGGTTACATATTCAACAGCTCTGGTTTTGTGGTGTTGACAAAGAGGTGCAATGTGCATCAGAAGCACAGGAAAATAAACACCCTATAACAGTTCCTCCATTTTTATAATTAGTTAACTATGAAAAGTATGACATCCAGAGTATTAAAATCCAGTTTGGACAAAAGTGATGTACTTTAGAACAAGGGGGTCATACTCATTTTAGATTGGGGGCCACATTGTAAAAAATCTTCTCCCAAATTGGCCGGATTGGTAAAATCACGGCACGATAACTTAAAAATAAAGACAACTTCAGATTGTTTTCTTTGTTTAAAAATAGAACAAGCACATTCTGAAAATGTACAAATCATACTGTTGTTGTTTTGTTTTTTTACACTTACATGTTGCGGTTAATAGTATTCTATCTTTATTTGTTGTTATTTATACTTTCTGAATAAAGTATGTGATAATGTTCATCAGTCATCTCATTGGTGTTTATTTTCAATCCATCAAGATAAAAAAATATCAAAATCAAATTACAGGATGTCATTTATGCAGTTTGCTCATTTTCCTCGACTGGTCCACTAACATCATGTGTTTTTTTTTTTTTTTTTTACATATGTAGCATAATCTACAAAGATACAAAGAATTGCTATTGCGACATCTAGTGAACACATTAAGAACAGCGGTTTCTTTCATTCAAAAATGTCGGCTCATTTTTATACTTAGCAAACTCATCCCGCGGGCCGGATAAAACCTGTCTGCGGGCCTCATACGGCCTGCGGGCAGTACCTTTGACACCCCTGCTTTAGAATGTCACAGCCGCCATGATGTCTGACTGATCCACAATAATGTGCTGTGGCAAATATATACTGCTATCCAAGCTGTACACTGACTATTCTCATGTATAAGTAAGTTAAAAACTGGCTGTGTACATGTGTCCCTTTTATGATATACAGTACTATAAAAAGTATCCAGTAGACCACCACATGATTTGATTAATCAATCAATCAATCAATGTTTATTTATATAGCCCTAAATCACAAGTGTCTCAAAGGGCTGCACAAGCCACAACGACATCCTCGGTACAGAGCCCACATACGGGCAAGGAAAAACTCACCCCAGTGGGACGTCGGTGTGAATGACTATGAGAAACCTTGGAGAGGACCGCATATGTGGGTAACCCCCCCCCCTCTAGGGGAGACCGAAAGCAATGGATGTCGAGTGGGTCTGACATAATATTGTGAAAGTCCAGTCCACAGTGACACACATCAGCGAGAGTCCAGTCCATAGTGGGGCCAGCAGGAAACCGTCCCGAGCGGAGACGGGTCAGCAGCGCAGAGATGTCCCCATCCGATGCACAGGCTAGCGGTCCACCCGGGGTCCCGACTCTGGACAGCCAGCACTTCATCCATGGCCACCGGACCTGTGCAACTCCCCCTCCCAAGGGAGAGGGGAGCAGAGGAGAGAAGAAAAGAAACGGCAGATCAACTGGTCTAAAAAGGGGGTCTATTTAAAGGCTAGAGTATACCAATGAGTTTTAAGATGGGACTTAAATGCTTCTACTGAGGTAGCATCTCTAACTGTTACCGGGAGGGCATTCCAGAGTACTGGAGCCCGAATAGAAAACGCTCTGTAGCCCGCAGCCTTTTTTTTGGCTCTGGGAATCACTAATAAGCCGGAGTTCTTTGAACGCAGATTTCTTGTTTAGATTCTTATGGGTAACAATAACATTGGATGCCAGTTCTATGATAAACTACATTCCTTTATAAAATGGATCAACTGCTCTGATACATTTATTTATTACTTAAAATATTTTTAATTAACAAAATTCTACCTAAACATTTAATAAAGTCAAACAACTAATAAGAAAACAAGGGAAGTATCCAACACTTCTCTTTTCTAAAGCATATATGATCATCTACATCAACAATACAACAATTCATCCCTTTCCAGATGTATTTATTCCTGGCGTGGATGTGCGTACAATGTCGTACGTAATGCACATGCCAGAGGTCGCAACGGCCTACGGGATTTTGCCATGTCCTCTGGGTGTTGTTGATAAATGGCTTTGGCTTTGCATGGTAGAGTTTTAACTTGCACTTACAGATGTAGTGACGAACTGTAGTTAATGACAGTGGTTTTCTGAAGTGTTCCTGAGCCCATGTGGTGATATCCTTTACACACTGATGTCGCTTTTTGATGCAGTAATCGAAGGTCACAAGCATTCAATGTTGGTTTTTGGCCTTGCCGTTTACGTGCAGTGATTTCTCCAGATTCTCTGAACCTTTTGATAATATTACGGAGCGTAGATGGTGAAATCCCTCAATTACTTGCAATAGCTGGTTGAGAAATGTTGTTCTTAAACAATTTGCTCACGCATTTGTTCACAAAGTGGTGATCCTCGCCCCGTCCTGGTTTGTGAATAAGCGATTTTTATACCCAATCATGGCACCCACCTGTTCCCAATTAGCCTGTTCAACTGTGGGATGTTCCAAATAAGTGTTTGATGAGCATTCCTCAACTTTATCACTCTTTTTTGCCATTTGTGCCAGCTTTTTTGAAGCATGTTGCAGGCACCAAATTCCAAATGAGCTAATATTTGCCAGAAATAGTTTTCCAGTTCGAATGTTAAGTATTTGTATTTGCAGTCTATTCAATTGAATATAAGTTGAAAAGGATTTGCAAATCACTGTAGTCGGGATAACCACAGGGCTTATATATATATATATATATATATACTCACACCTCATCGCAGGGCCCTTGTCCAGGGTGTACCCCGCCTTCCGCCCGAAATGCAGCTGAGATAGGCTCCAGCGACCCTGAACGGCACAAGCGGTTGAAAATGGATGGATGGATGGATGGATATATATTTTTTTTTTTTTTTTTTATTGTGTTTTTTAAATCGATTAAGAATCGCGATTCATTCAAAAATCTATTTTTTTGACACCCTTATAATTTTGTATATATAGTACTGGGCTGTCTCTACAAACAACCCTGTGAAAAAGGCTGCAGATTCAATGTGTCTCGTCTTGCACAAAAACAAGCGCTCCTTCAAACGACTTCAAACAAATGATCCATCCTGTCTAAAATGAAATAAAGGATCTGTGTTTCTGTTTGTTTTGTCACAGTTTCACTCCAGAAAGTCAACCATCGGAAGGACATTGTGTTCACTTGGCTGCTATTTGATCTATGGAAGCTGTGTTTGCTGTCAAACTTCTCCCAGAGTGGGACGGCCCGGCGTACGAGGAACACCGCAACGTATCGAGTTGCACACCGACTGGCTGCCAATACGTCTGAGGGGAAAACACTACCAGGACAAACTGCACTGAAGATTCCAATCCCCTGGAATCAGCACTACTTCACTGTCATTAGTGGCCATTTGGGTTCTCACCCTGGAAATAAACAACTTGCTGGTGGGGTTTGTTTCCACTTTTACATTTGTCCCATTCTGAAGACCAATAACCCTTTTTTTGTACATTATTTCCACAGAAATGTTATCAAGGAGACGACATAACTACCAGGAATGCGAGGTTTGTTTTACCGTGGAAGTGAGGTGATTTCACAGTGGCAACGTGAAATCAACATGTCGCTGACACGCTTCTTCCTCTGACTAGTTTTCCTATGAAGAATTAACATAGAACTCTCTCAGAACTCAGCTATGCTAAATAATGTATGTGCACAAAAGACTATGACAACGGCTAAGAAACCATTTCTGGTTAAATCAATGAAACTGGACTTTGAAGCAGGATTGAAATTCAAATTAGTAATGTTGATCTATTCCACAATCATGCTTTACAGCAGTGTTTCTTAACCATAGGGCCCATTGTTGTGCCCCCTCCAAGGCCACCAAAAATATGTGTTTCTTAACGAGCCGCAACACTTTTCCACCACTTGTGGCAGTAGTGGCAATATCAAACAAACCGAAGAAGTCTGGAGCTGAAATCATAAAGAAGTTTCTTAAGTGCAAAAGTGGTGAAGCTGTATTCTTATTTGCACAGTCTATTCATGAAGCATATTATTATTATGGGCTTGCTGCAATGCAGGCAGCCCATATTATTATTGCTCATACTTCACAGTTTTATATTATAATTCTTCAATCTTATTCTGCCGCAAATAATACGAGACGAAACCGGTCAACGAAACCCTACATATGTTATACCGTAGGAAAGGTCTTGTTCGCGTCAAAGGGGGTACCCAAAATTGGGAACATTTCGTGTTACCATGGCAACACTATTCACAATTTTTTTTTAAATTGGCCAATTGAATGGGTACCTTAATTTTAATGCTAGCATGCTAACATTAAAGTGCTAGCTTTTTGAGCTAATTTTGCAACCGTTTAACCTTGAGTCATATAACTTGGTATGTGACAGCTGTTAACTGTTAGTGTACTAACGTTGGTATGCTAGCAAGCTAAATTAAGCACGCTAACTTTTTCATCTAATTTTACACTTTTTTCTTTATTTCCGCAGCCAAACACCTTATAGCCGTGTTACTTGAAATGTGAGAAATGCTAACTGTTAGCATGCCGTCGTTAGCACACATGCTAAATGTTAGCATTTTAATGTATGCATGCTAACGTTTTAGGCTAGCTCTGTAGCTCTTTTTGTACAGTTACACCTAAAACTCACGGATTCCGACACTCTGCACCATCTTCAAAGCACGGTGGCTTCCAAAGGGCCAAAGCACAGATAGCAGGCCCATCAAAATTTTCGCGGGAATTTTCTAGTTATTATTATTATTATTAATTTTACTTATTATTTTTCTTTATTGTTCATTTAGTTGGAATATATTTATTTTAACACTGTATTTGTATGTTTTTATGAGTCCTTTTTTTTCCCACTACATTTGATTGGTATTTAATTTTGTAATCAGCCTGACCTAAGCCTTGATAATAATCTTTGACATAATTTAGCAAGGTTTATCATTAAACTGTAATTAGGTTTGATATAATTATTGAATATGATTCAAAGAAAGATGAAGACTACTTGTTCAGTGTTACTATTTGAGTGTGACAGTAGATCCCAGGTTGAGCCCATCTTTTTCACTACAGAAAAAGATGGGCCCTGGCCCTGGGCCCTAAGGTTAGCAACCCTTGCTTTACAGTATAAACCATTTACATAATTACTACTATGAACCTCACAAACTCATTACTTGAGTAACAAATGCTTTTTTTCAATAATTACGAATAAAATAATTTTCAGTAAAACGTAACTTTTCAAATGTGTAAAATGTTGGAAAAAATACTTCATTTCCAAGAATGCTTTACTTTATCCAAATATTAAAAATGTTGGGAATGATTGTGCTTTTAGTGTATGCAAAGGTTTTATAGTATTTAAGTCCACCTTTTTTTGTGACAAATTATTCTTGAAATTCTAAATCCGAAAATGATCTACCGTATACCTAATAATATGGCCAGAGTATGCATAAGCTGTAAATAACGATGATACAAAAATACAAAAGCTCTGCTTCTTCAAACTCCTTTTCAAATATGTTGAATTGTGTGTAAAATAATGGTGGCAAACTATTTTTGTTGAGGTGCACATCGCAGTTATGGCTGCCCTTAGTGGGTCGTATGTAACAGCGAATATATATATGAATATGAATGGATTTGCCTCCTGATAGTTATATTTTCAATCCATGCAATCAATCAATGTTTATTCATATAGCCCTAAATCACAAGTGTCTCAAAGGGCTGCACAAGCCACAACGACATCCTCGGTTCAGAGCCCGCATAAGGGCAAGGAAAAACTCACAACCCAGTGGGATGTCAATATGAATGACTATGAGAAACCTTGGAGAGGACCCCCCCGCCCCCACCACCACCATTAGGGGAGACCGGATGCAATGGACGTCGATTGGGTCTATCATAATATTTTCACAGGAAAATAAAAGTAAATGCATGTTTCCCCGCACATTCCACATGCCTGACGATCAGATAAAGTTAAGACATGAAATGTTTCAGTTCTAATTGAATGAACTCAAATAATAAGTTGAGGTGCTTCATTTAGGCCCTTTTTCACCGCAGGAACTTTTACAGGAACTTCCTTATTACCCGATTTGGTGTTTCCACCAAAAACTACCCGGGTAGATTTAGTTCCTCAGGAACCTTTCGGAGTTCCTCCTAGCTAGGTGGGACTATTGTGAGCAACCAGGAACGTTTCCGGGGCGGGCTGTGCTGTCGAACGCTGATTGGTTCCTAAAACGTATTTTTCAAACACACGACCGCCATTGGAATATATGCGGCGACTTATTTATTTGTAATGTCTTGTGTATTTTTATTTCAACAAACTTGACAACGTAGAAAAAGAAGAACAAATGGAACTTTCGAAATGCAGCAACTTTTGTGGGGCATATGTGTGCTGAAGAACGCTGATCAGTGGAACTATCTTGCAGTGTTTTTACTCAGCAGTAGTCTTTAAACTATACGCAGTTTAATGTTAGTTATTAATTTTTACAAACTTCATTTTAACACGCGAAGCTACGAGAAGTGGACAGACTCTTTTAAACATATTTACGGCGGGAGTACGAAGCCGGACTCAAAGCAACGACCTCAGCTGCTTACTACTCTGAGACTTTGTTGGATAAATGTGAAATAAAGGAGGCAGCACACGAATGGAACGAAGGTAAATAACATCAAATATTGACTATTTACTTCATTACATGTTGTGAAAGTAGTCAGTGACACTCCAGTTGTGTATTTATTAGCCTCAACCCAAGGGAACAGGATGCTAATGCTAACAAGCTAACGCTAAAGCCGATATATTATGTGAGATAAACACTGACATTTATTTTTTATATAGTGTTATTTACAGATAAACACTGACATTTATCATTTCTATATTATTTACAGATAAACACTGACATTTATTATTTCTATATTATTTACAGATAAACACTGACATTTATTATTTATATTATCTCATACTTGCCAACCTTGAGACCTCCAATATCGAGGGGTGGGGGGGTGGGGGGGGGGGGGTGGGGGGGGCGTGGTTGGGGCGGGGGTGTGGTTAAGAGGAGAGTATATTTACATCTAGAATTCACCAACTCAAGTATTTCATATATATATATATATATATATATATATATATATATATATATATATATATATATATATATATATATATATATATATATATATATATATATAAATACTTCACTTTCAGTGAATTCTAGCTATATATATATATATATATATATATATATATATATATATATATATATATATATATATATATATATATATATATATATATATATATATATATATATATATATATATATATATATACGGTCCACAACTGTATGTGGCAAAATGCAGCTCCACACTGCTGTCGCTTCAACATATCACTGGCACCAGGTGGATTATGAATTTCTTTTATTACAGTGTCCTGCAAAACAGTGCAAATTGTGAGACTGTGAGTCCACTTGGGTCACGGGATTATCAGTTGGAAGGCGTCACAGTTCTGAGCACTTCCCGCAGGTAAAGTACATACCACTTCTTGCCAGCAACAGGCGCTGTTGCAACACTTCATTCATAATTTAATCAAGCATAATGAACGTCTGTTTCTACACCGTTACATATATATATATATATATATATATATATATATATATTGATTTTATTATATAAATAAAAGAAATACTTAAATTTTAGTGTTCATTTATTTACACATATGCACACACACACACACACACACAACACTCATCTACTCATTGTTGTACTTGAAAGTACAATGCTTTGTTAAGGGTTGAATTGTCCATCCTCTTTCTATTCTCTGTCACTATTTTTCTAACCATGCTGAACACCCTCTCTGATGATGCATTGCTGTGTGGCACGCACAAAAGTGCTTTCTTCAAATGCACGAGAGTGTGGAATCTTCCATGTCTCCCTAGCATGGCCCAAAACCGGTCAATCCTTGCTTCCTGGGGAAGATCTTCCCTGGCAAGCAATTGGTACTCCAGTACTTGTACCCGGAGGCTGGTCAGGTCCAATCGCAGCTGCGGCAGACTTTTTTTTTTGGGGGCGTGGCCTCCAGCTCCGGCTGAATACCGGGAGTTTGTCGGGAGAAAATCTCTGTCGGGAGGTTGTCGGGAGAGGCGCTGAATATCGGGATTCTCCCGCTAAAAACGGGAGTGTTGGCAAGTATGTATTATCTACAGATAAACACTGACATTTATTATTTATATATTGTTATTTACAGATAAACACTGACATTATTTATATATTGTTATTAACAGATAAACACAGACATGTATTATTTATATATTGTTTATACAACTGAAATGGACCAAAAGGAATCGCCTGACTCTCATGAATTCATCATTTACTGAGAGGACAACTTTCTGACTGTTGGACATTGCGGACATAAGCCTGACTTTTTATGAGCAATTGGTATTAATTTAATAAACGACATTGTTTTGTATACGATTGCTTCGTATTGCAATTACTTGTTTTTTAGTTAAATAACTGTGACCTAATGTCTGTTTATTTACATGGTATTAGTGTAGACATATAGTAAACCTCTCCATACATCAGCCTGATTTGTATAAACTACCTGAACTGTGAATTGCTGTGGAAACACAAACACACTTCTACAGGAACCTATAGATCCAGGAAAAGTTCCTGAACTTTTGGTGGGAAAGGGCCTATTGATGCACAACGTTTCCAGGCTTGATTTTATCTCCTCTGTCCTAGCTTGTATCCAGTTTATAAGAAAGTAAGACAAAAAAAGACTGTATTCAGATTATGTAAACATAAGGTTTATTGCGAATGTGCAGTTGTATCCAAAGAGCGTATCAAACAAATGTAGTCTGGATACTGTACAGCAACAAAACCATTATCTTTACAAAAACACATAGAAACTTTGAGGACTAACTTCTCCCTGTGAACTTTTAACACATGGTCCTGGTTGTCGGCTCGTCTTTCTGCTGCTGCTGTTTTGAGAAGAAAAAAAAAACAGTCTTTGGTAGCTTGAGAATAACAGCGTCAGCAGAGCTCGGAGTTGAAACGTGTTCCTTTCCTTAAGTACAGGCACTGTCGTCATGCCATCGTTTTCAAGTTGGCATCAAGGATGGAGTCGATGAGTCCATTGCTTGTTTGTTTATCGCCTTCAGTGTGGATGAAGTGATCTCAGAGGAACATCCTTATAATATAAAAGAAACAGAAAACGAAGATATGGCAAGGATGAATCCCCCCTAAAAGCAGCAAGCCCCAACTGCAGACAATAGATTACAGATTAGGAATCAGTACAGTATAAGAGTCGCTCCGCCAGGCTTCGTTATACCGTGACGAGCGTCCCCTCAGCTCATCCTGTTGATTATTTCTGTTAATGAACGTCAACAAACACACGGGAGCAAATGTCCTTGTGGATGAAATGTGGAGCTGGGGAATCCTTGAAAAGTTGCATTTGGATCTCGAACGCATCCCGCAAACTGGAGGCCTCACGGCCCGTCCAGACCGGGAGAACTGTTCTCAGGTGGAGTAGGAAGTCGCCTCACCCGCCGCCGCGCACGCCCAGTCGGCACCTTGCAGGACCAGCCCGGTCAAGAGCGTAAAAGGGCGGCCGCCGGACGGGTGCCCACTCAGACCCTGTTGTCTGAAAGCAATGTCCTCTCTTGGTTCTTAGCGCTTGTTGACGTTGCAGCGAAGACGTGGACGGGATCAGAGGACGGACCTGACAATGCGCCGGTCAGAAGTTTTGTGCTTATCAGAGTCAACTTTTTGAAGTCCCATCGGGCGTATTGCGGCCACAAGGCCCTCATTGCCATTTTCTCAGCGGCAGCAATTCAACGCAAAAACATGGGAGGTCCATTGCTGGAAAAGGGACAGTGGCTCTGCCCGCCCCAAGGCAGAGCCACTTATACAGCAGAGCCTGCGGTGTGGCTACACGTCTGCTGCTGATGCTTCTGCTGCTCCGACATCACCTGATTGTCCATACTGTCAGTCGGGATGCGGGACTGGAACTTCTCCAGCTGCTCCGGACTGGCCAGGTTCTTCAGCAGGTAGTTTTCCCTCTCCAGCTGGTTGTTTTTCTCTGCCAGCTCCTTGATCTGCTCCTTGAGGATCTCCACTTCCTCGCGCACGGCATACATGAGGTGGTTCTTGACCAGGTCCTGCAAGGAAGAGGCAAGAGAGGATCAGCTCACGCTGTTTGTGACACAATGTCCCCGCGCTCAAACCAAAACACAACTCAACTTCCCTGGATACCAGTGTAGGTCTTAGCTTTAAGTTGTATCAGCTCATAACATGCAACTTTTTTCACAAAAAATTACACACTCTATGATTTTTGTTTATTCAGGACAATGCACATTGATGAACAATCTGATTTAAAGATTGTAAATAAGGCAGACTATAGCATAGTTGCTCATTTACATCTGTAGTCCCAGATGCATAGCCCTAATCCGCCTAAGTGTTCCGATTTTACTTTTGGACTTTGGGTCTGTGCATTAATAATAAAATCATTTTGCAGTGTGCATTTCTGCAGAACATTTACATAAGATGTGTTTTGGTGCAATTGGGCTACATAATACCTCGATTTATACACTGTTGCTTCCATTAATCGTTTAAAGAATGTAACCTATAAAAATAGACCAAATCCATACCGCATGGAGTGCCCGGAACTTTAGTTTCTGAATGGCTATTTTTTAATGAGTATGTCATTAGTTCCATGTAGTACATAATATACACAAACATAGCTAGAGAACAATTTAGTGCTCAATAACAATATTATCGTTTTACAATAAAGAAGACACTTAACATATCTCAAAAAGGTAATGGAAAGAAGAATAAACTTTTGGAATCCCGCCTCTTTTCCATAGTTGAACTTTAACTATTAACATCCGGTTTCCTGTGAACCCCATTTTATCACATACTCCATGTATTCCCAATAACTCCATAGATCATAAAGCACATTCAAAACAAGCCGAGACCTCACTATACTGAACCAAAATCCGAGATTTCTACAATTCCTTAAAGTGCTTTAATGTTTGAAGACTGTTTAAGTTCGTTCCTCGGGCGGCTCCATATTTTCAACCGACAGAAACAAAAACCTGTCCTGGCGGTAAGCAGGTTTATAGGCGAGGTTGTACCCTACATCTCTTTCTGTGAATAAACTTTGAACATTTGCAAGCAACTAATAACTTCTCGCTTCAAACATAACAAGAGAGTCGTGGAGTGTTGATGTGGCATATAGCTCAAGTGGATAAATTTGTAATATTGCTAAAATGTTAAAAGTGCAATTTTATTGCTGATATGCATTATTTTTTTTTAGAGAGAATGAAAGTTATGGCAAGCAGGAACCACTTTAATTTCAACTATTTTCCCTAATATTTCAACAATTTCTTTTGTGGATCATTAAAGTTTATCTAAGTCTAATATATGCATTGAGGCTATAAATTGTGCTTTATTTGGTTACTCAAACAAAATAAATCGATTTTTAAAATGATAGCGGCAGCAAAAAAAGGACCTTTCCAGGTAAACAATCGTTGCAAGATCACAACTGAGAAATGCATTACTTTATAGATAATTTGAATTAACAATATGCACACTGAAACTAAGGTATGTTTTTTTCCGTAATATATATATGAATATGAATGAATTTGCCTCCTGATAATACATAATATGCCTATGTATTTGGATATACTTTTACGTCAGTATAAAAAAATATGTATTTTCCAGTAAAAAAGTTGGTAGAATATTACTGTAAATGGAAATTACAAAATCGAAAAAAATAGGCGACTGAGCTGCCAATTATTTTTTTCTATCTACAGTTGTTTTACAGTGTATGACCGCAAACTGAAAAAAGGTTTCACAGTTCTTATACAGTAAAATTCTGGCAACAGAGCTGCCAATTTTTGACTGTAAACTATTGTCATTTTTACAGTGTACAATTTGAAACTAGGTCATTTTGGCTACGATTTGGCACCTTTACATTTGTATATGTTTATTAATGTGCATTGTCCCATGTAACAAATATGTAACAAATATAGCAAATGGCGATTTCCTATCAGGAGTTTTATAATACATCCATGAACAAGCTTATTGGTTTGTCTGGTGGGACTGGCGAAAGTTAAGTAGGAGAAAATGCGGTCGGTTAAAAATTATTTAATGTCTCTGTGCAGCACGGTAGCAAATGCGCCACGGACCGGTGTCGCCACGGACTAGGTCACGGTTCGTGTCATACATTTATTTTTTCCATAGGATTATGCCTTTTCTTTTCTAACGATACGAAACTATTTTTGCACAATTATTATTATACATGAGCCACACTTAGGACAACCTTACATTATTGCCAGACACAATTTTTCAGGGTGTATTTCTGCTAAATAGTCACATAAAGGTTGAATTGTGTTGCAGAACATAGAATCTTAACTAGTGTCAGCAAAAATTTGCAGCATGAAAGTAGCAAAAAAGTGAGACATTTTGTAACTGGAAGCTTACCATGGCCTGCTCTATCTTGTTGTCAATGGCCACCACGCTAGCACCAGAGGCACTGCAGGAAAGAAAACACAACAGTTAATTTCACAATCGCACGCTGGAACGTATCTTATGCAGAAATGGTCGAATTGCAAAATAAATAGTGAAGATAAAAAGACTTTCAGCCGTTAGGAGCGATTGGTTTTATGTCACGTCGGTTAGAACAGTGGTCCCCAACCACCGGTCCGGGCCGCACAGAGACATTAAATCATTTTTAACCGACCGCATTTTCTCCTACTTAACTTTCGCCAGTCCCACCAGACAAACCAATAAGCTTGTTCATATATGTATTATAAAACTCTTGATAGGAAGTCGCCATTTGCTATATTTGTTACATATATGTTACATGGGACAATGCACATTAATAAACATATAAAAATGTAAAGGTGCCAAATCGTAGCCAAAAGCTAGGTTCCATCTGCAGTCTGCGGCAGGTTGATGACCTAAGATCAGGGCAGATCAGGAACAAAGTGACCATAGTAGTTCAAGTGCATAAGGCAGATGGAGAAATGCTTAATTGTTGCATATAATAATTGTGCTGAAGGAAGAAAATACCCATCTCCTTTGGCCTAGTAAGTAAAAGTGCTGCTATTATTACACATAGTCCTATTACACAAGTAGTTAGCGATAACAGATGTATTTACGCTTGCAAAATTGGACCTAAAAAGGTTACATTAGTGTATCTACGTATGAAATATCGCACAACATTTGAGTACATAACTTTTAGAATGGAAATAGAAATCCACATAAATCTATTGGAACTAATGGCAAGTATGTCTAGCTTTATTATACATCCATGCTCTTGTCCTTGAATGTGATGTATCACCTATAACCGATCAGATACAAAAGCCAAAAAAAACTACTTCTAGCAAAAATGAGTAAACACCAAAAGTCTATAGAGCTTTTTTTGCAAAGGGAAAAGGCCAGAGGCTCCCACTAATTCAACGTCTTAGTGAGTTTTTTCATGTATTCATTTTTCATGCACTTATTTGCTATATTTATCTGCCGTATGTGGAAGGCCGGTCCATGAAAATAATGCCTACATTAAACCGTTCCCTGGTGCAAAATAGGTTGGGGACCCCTGGCTTAGAAAGCAACAATGCAGCGCGAATCGACGCATGGATAGTTTTTGACTGGCCCGCCGTGTTCCCTTCTCACGGTATGTTTTGCTGTTTTGTTTACCTGTTGTCAAGTTTGACGGACACGACGTCTCCTCCCAGCAGCGAGGAGAAGAACGATATGGAGAAGTTGTGCAGCTGGTAGACGGCAACCTCCATTGGCGTTTTAGCGAACATCTCCGTGCTCATGGTCAGCGCCAAACTCGTTTGGAAAATACTTTTCGCCACGTTTGCGAGTCGGTATGAAAAAAACGAACGTAAGAAATGTAAAGTAACGTAAGTCCGGTTCGGTTCCGTCGATGCACTATTAAAGTGCAGAGTCAGTGTTTTTTTTGTTTATTTTGTAGCTTCGCTTGTTGGTCTGAGCGACTGTCTATGCTGAGCTATTTTCTGCCGCCCGCCACTATATAAACGCCGGGATTTTGTGACGTCACACGACGCGCGCATATAATATGTAAATGAGATGGGCGTGTCGTGTTTTTGTGGTGCGTTTCAATGCCGCAGGGAAGACTAGTACTTGACTCAAAAATAGATCTTTGTCGAAAATACACGCTTTTACATAAACAATGGCAACGAGTAATAACAGTACCTTACAACGATTGACTTGAAAAACTAAGCATAATGTGACTATATTTCATGTATTCCGTATTTATATAACCACCCTTAAATGTTCCTGTCAGTCTTTACTCCTGTACTTTTCATTACTGAATAACCACATACTAACTCCTATTATATTATGTTTCTTAAGAGAAAAACTAACACTAATTGCAAAAAACAAAACATGAAGTATATTGCATAAACTAAATTTTTTTGGACATCCTGAATCAAACATATGTTATTTCATGTAACTTTGTTAGGCATACAGTAAAAAAAATAGAAATAAAAAAGTACATGTTACGAATGGCGTGCAGGGCAATGTCAAGCTGGCAAACGTTGTTTACAGTGAGCTCTTGAACGCAACATGCTTTTCGCTACTGAACCTGAGCCCCAAGTCTTCCTCACATCAGGCCTGCAGAAATAAATCACTCGTGTTTTTTGGTAAATACACATCTATTGACTGCACGACGCACGTTGCAACTTGCTTGATTCAATTCTGCAAACACGAGGCTTTAATGTAATTTGTTTCAAATATAAAACACACTTTTTTTTCTCCTGAGGGTACATTTAATCAAGATAATTAACATGCAGTGTCGCTCCTAAATGATATCAACAGACAGTACTTCACCAATAACAGAATGTACAGTACTATTACTGCACCACCATGTGCAAAAGTGAAGGTAGTTTTCCATGCCTGCCTTTTTGGTGAATTTCCCCTTCAGGCTGTTCTTGAATTCTGTCGGCCTCTGGCGGTCACATTGTATAACTACAACCCCTTAGACAATGTTTACGTTGAGCCAAGGGCGTAGGAATTTTCCGTACGTCTTCTCCTGACTCCATGATTAAAAACGTGGCCGAATTCAAGCCACGTGGAACATTTTAAAATATAAAAATGCATGCACACTCTTATATCTACGTGCATAAATAACATGCAACGACTTTTAGGAAAATGTATAACTTTAATTTCAACTTAACATGTTATTGTGTGATGCAATCCTCCAGCACCAGAGCTCCTGCAAAGTGTCATAAACACAGTGGAGGGAAAAAACAACACACCTGCTGTCCTCCTTTTTTCTCCACAACATGTGCGCCAGCGGTTGATTGTGCAATGCATCTTGTTCTCACACTCACAAAAAAGTAATCATTGAGTACTGTAGGTGACATAGTGTTCCTGTAGTGATCACAATCAGTATTTATTATTTGTACAAAAAAAAAAAAAAAAAATCAATTGGGTACATGTTTTGCTTCGTATTTTGTATCTACTGCTATACGATAACAACCACGAGCCTATTAAAGCAAAGTCCAGAAAATATACGTGCGGGTCAATACTGAAATGCCAGATTTGCAAACCAAAATATAGACCAGACCTGGGCAAATTAAGGCCCGGGGGCCACAGGCGGCCCGTTGAGCTTTTAAATCTGACCCGCCGGACATTCTCCCAAAAATTGTTTAGATCTTTAAGATGGAAAGTGTAGCTGCCATTATGATGTGCAGTGATGTTTTCTAATGATCGTAAGTCTTCAAATATACAAAGTATGTCAATGCTTGGAATCTGCGCTTATGGATGATATACTAGTTACTATGGTAATCTAATTAGTTGCTATGGTGATCTAATTAGTGCTATGGTCATCTAATGAGTTACTATGGTAATCAAATGAGTTACTATGGTAATATAATGAGTTACTATGGTAATCTAATTAGTTACTATGGTAATCTAACTAGTTACTATGGTAATCTACGTCACAGCAGCTCAGACGAGGCACCAAGCAGTGTGGGAGGGAAGCGTTTCCACAGACGCGGAAGGAGATTTTCACAACAAAGTTCTAAAGCTTAGTGATGTATAGAATAGAATAAAATAGAATAGAATATAAAGTACTTTATTGATCCCTGGGGGAAATTCGGCAAATATCAGATATATCAGATTTTAGGTGGGTTTATTTTGTACCCTTTGTGTTCATATTTCACTGTTTGTTACATTTTTGTTGCGTTTCACTTGATTGTAAAATATGTTGATCGAAAGGGAATGTGACGTTCATATGTTCTCAATATTCAGTGTTTTATCGTTCATAGAAAAATGTAAAATTCCATTACGTTTTTTAAGGCGGTCTGTCATAACGTTTTTAGCATTCAATCAGACATTATTGTGAGGTTTTGTATTAGTGTTCCTAAAAATAGATATACCGGCCCTCAGACACATTTTTTTCTCTAAATTTGGCCCCTGAGTCAAAATAACTGATATAGACACTTTTGATACTTAAGTTATTTGAGATAACTTTTTTTTTACAACATGCTCAGTATTTCATGTGAACATCTTCATGTAACTGAATTGTGACTTACTTTGTATTCTAAAAGTAGTCCCTTATTAATGTCTTATTAATTAATTTTGATGATTTTATTATGTTATTTATTTCCTTTTGTTATTGTTTGAAACACAATTTTAATGCTGTATCGGTATTCATGCCACTATCTCAATATACTTCCAAGTTAATCAATTTATAATAATACATTCTATTAATTAATGATATAGAGTACAGGTGAAAAGTTTGGACACACCTTCTCATTCAATGTTTTTTTCTTTTTTTTCATGACTATTGTAGATTGTCACTGAAGGCATCACAACTATGAAAGAACACATGTGGAGTTTCAAGAAGTAGTCACCTGAAATGGTTTTCACTTCACAGGTGTGCTTGAACCTCATTGAGAGAATGCCAAGCGTGTGCAAAGCAGTAATCAGAGCAAAGGGTGGCTATTTTGAAGAAACTAGAATATATAACATGTTTTCAGTTATTTCACCTTTTTTTGTTAAGTACATAATTCCGACGCTAGGAATTTTCAAAATGGGGTTCAAGGGACCCCATCAAGTCATAAAAATGGGATCCCACAGTAACTTTTTGGGGTGCCACTTTTTTGTAACCGTTTAAAAAACAATTGATATGCATTATCCTGTTATATCTCACATTCTATATTGTGTTTTGGAAAAAAGTTGTCATTAACGTTACTTATGCTATGTTCACACCAACGGCGCTTTGACGACGCTTTAAAGCGGCATGCGAAGCGGCGTTAAAGCGAAACACAGCCTGATTAAAGCGTGAGGGTCCTAATGGATCGTGGGAAAGCTTGTAGTGAAGCGGGACATGCGGCAAGTTCGCCAAAATTTTTTAAACGGTTTAAAAAAATTCTGCGCTCTGTCAAGAATGGAATAAAGCGCAGAGAGCGTATCAAAGTGTGACAAAGCCTGACAAAGCTCAGCAAAGCTTGACTCAAAGCATAGGAAAGCTTAACAGATCTTGGTTCAAAGCGCAATAGGAAGTGACTGTGATATTGACTAGTGACATTGAAACTTTATGTAAAACCAACACAGGATTACAAATCCATTCTCTTTTGCATCATTGCCTTTTTTATACGATGATCATTGTTTCTGTACTTCTGCTGTTTGATGTTGCAGTTTGACATTAGTGTCTATAATTTTTCTGTATGAAAATGTTAATAATAAAGAGAATATGTTATGTTTAAAAGAAATGCCTTTTATTATTGTCAACTAGCATAAGAAATGAAAGATTGATATTTATTAAGATGACAAAGAAATAAAAGAAATGAAGATATAAAACATAATATAACGGGAAAAAAAAGAGAAATTGAAAAAATAAATGAATATAAAAAATAAAAGAAATGCCTTTTTTTATTGTCAACTAGCATAAGAAATTAAAGATAGATATTTATTAAGATGACAAAGAAATAAAAAAATGAAGATATAAAACATAATATAACGAAAAAAAAAGAGAAATTGAAAAAATAAATGAATATAAAAAATAAAAGAAATGCCTTTTTTATTGTCAACTAGCATAAGAAATGAAAGATAGATATTTATTAAGATGACAAAGAAATAAAAGAAATGAAGATATAAAACATACTATAACGGAAAAAAAAGAGAAATTGAAAAAATATATGAATATAAAAAATGTGTGGAAAACAGTATACTGAGTTTTTCTAATTTTTTTCTTATTTTTGTTGTAACAATGCACAACAGAGCTTGATAATCGTGTCAGAGCCTGATTTAAAGCGTCATGATCGCATCAAAGCATAATAAAGTTCAATAAAGCGTAATAAAACGTATCAAAGCGTGATTTAAAGCGTATCAAAGCGGGATCAAATCGTGAGGAACGGTAACAAAGCGGCAACTAATTCGTATCAGAGCGTATCAGAGAGTATCAGAGCGTATCAAAGCATAACATTATTTCGGAGATCGGGATATTCGTGGAAAAATTGACAAAAATTACGGCGCTTTGCTCGCCGCTTTAAAGCGCGGCAAGCGCCGTTGGTGTGAACCAGGCATTAATTAATTAAAACAAATAATACAAAAGAAAACACATTTTTATGCATATGTAATTTTATTCAATTATAAACATTTATTTACTTTATTCTTTCCTTCATGGATCTAAACTTTACCGCTGCCGGTGTTTTTTAAAATATTTTTATTGTACTATTTTCAGAATGTGTTTGTTCTATTTTTGGCCAAGGCAAGACAAAGAAAACAATCTGAAGTTGTCTTTACTTTTTAGTTTTAATGCCATGATTGCCCGCGTGTGCACATATTTTCCTCCATGCGGCCCCTGAGCTAAAATTAATTTGACACCCCTGATCTACAATGTAAATAGTCATGAAAATAAAGAAAACACATTGAATGAGAAAGTGTGTCCAAAGTTTGGCCTGTACTGTATGATAATTAATAAATAATAATATAATATTTTATATAATAAATAATAGCAATAAATAAATAACTATTTTTCATGCAATGTTTTTGAAACAGACAACTTTTTTAGCTATTATATACAACTTACTATTTTAGCAGACACATGAGGTACATTTGCGCAAAGTATCAGTATTGGATCGCTATCGCCGATACCAGCCTGAGTATTACCCGGTATTGGATAGAAAATCAGTGGTATCAAGGGAAAAATACAAGTCCATGCAAAGTGTCTGTAAAATTTTAATTCAACAATGCGAAATAAAGCATGTTCCTTAATGTATGGATCAGCTGTACCGAAAAGGGGCTTGAGGCCAAACAATTAGAGTTGACTTTTAACGGGTTAAAAAAGAAAGAGCCCACAAGAGACTTAAAATCAAGCTCTCTTGCCCGACTGCAGTACACAGGCCACGTTAAATGACTGTTCAGCTAGGAAGCAAATACAAAAAAGTTGAATAAATATGTTTCCTAACAGATAAAGTCTCTCACACTTCTGTGGAACGCTTCCCAGCTTAATGGCGCGTGCAAATCTGTCCAAAAGCTCGCAGAGATGGGCCGCCCTGTTTCGTCAAATGTTCCCCCGCGCTACAGCCAACTGGGTTGTATAAGACTCTGATTCATCTTCGCCGATAGCTTGAAAGCATAACACGGGACACTCAAGTCAGGGAGCACTTTTGGGCTCACACACACAAAACCGACAAGACGTCATTAACACCTGTTGGAGAAAGGAATATACTGTTGTCTGTTTCAGCTCCTCTCCACATGCACGTGTGCAAAGATGCAAGATGAGTGAACCAAAAAACAAAAAAACGTGCGGCTGTCTGAAGGGAGCACTGAAGTCTCGATACACTCTGACCACTCTGGCTAAATTGCGATCTTAAGCAGAATTTTTCTTTGGAGGTACCCCTTACCAAAAATGTTCCAACTTTTTTATTTATGTGAAACAATTTTTGCAATTGTTTTTTGTTTGAATCAAACTTCAATTTAATGTGAAGCATGTTTTGTATTGAAACACATTCATGGGAAATAAAATGTCCAATAATATGGTTTCAGTGCAAAAAAAACTGTTTTACAATTATTCAAATATACATTTATAAACCTTATCATTTGCACTAATTTTGTGCACAAAAAGAGCCACTGGGTTTAAAAGGGGAAATTTGCCGTTATGTTCCTATCGGTGACTGAGCAGGAAACAGCTAGGAATACGTTTGCGGTAACGTTTCATACGAACCAAGCAGGCACAAGACGTTGAAACAACATGCTTTTTGACAACGTTTAATCAATGTTGGGTTGTGATGTTGATTTGACCATTGAAATTTGGTCATTTCTCAACCAATATTCTACAACACAAATACAACGTTGAAACAATATGCTTTTTAACAACGTTTAATCAATGTTGGGTTGTGACGTTGATTTGACCATTGAATTTTGGACATTTTTTAACCAATATTTACAACACAAATTCAACGTTGAAACAACTTTCTTTTTTATGTTTATTCAATGTCACGTTGTGGCGTTGATTTGACCATTGAAATTTGGTCATTTCCCAACCAATATTCTACAACACAAATACAACGTTTAAACAACATGCTTTTTGACAACGTTTAATCAATGTTGGGTTCTGACGTTGATTTGACCATTGAATTTTGGTAATTTCCCAACCAATATTCTACAACACACATACAACGTTTAAACAACATGCTTTTTGACAAGGTTTATTCAATGTCAGGTTGTGACATTAATTTGACTATTGAAATTTGGTCATTTCTCAACCAACAACATGGATCCAACGTTATAAACCTTGTTATTTGGCAAGCACTAATGCTGTGCACAACAAGAGCCACTGGGTCTAAAAGGGGAAATTTGCCGTTATGTTACTGAGCAGGAAGCAGGTAGGAATATGTTTGCGGTAACGTTTCATATGAACCCAGCAGACACCAGACATTGAAACAATATTGAGAACTTGTTGAGTTAGGTCCTGACGTTGAGCAACTCAAACCTAACAATGAAGCAACATGCTTTGTTTCGACGTTTAATCAATGTTGGGTTGTGACGTTGATTTTACCATTGAATTTTGGTCATTTTCCAGCCAATATTCTACAACTAAAACATAACGTTGAAACAGCATGCTTTTTGTCTACGTTTAATCAATGTTGGGTTATGACGTTGATTTGACCATTTGAATTTTGGTCATTTTTCAAACAATATTCTACAACACAAATTCAATGTTGAAAGAACATTCTTTTTGACGTTTATTCAATGTCAGGTTTTGACGTTGGTTTGACCATTGAAATTTGGTCATTTCCCAACCAATATTCTACAATACAAATACAACGTTGAAACAAAATGCTTTTTGACGACGTTTAAGAAAATATTGGGTTCTCACGTTGATTTGACCATTGAAATTTGGTCATTTTCCAACCAATATTCTACAACACAAATACAATGTTGGAACAACATGCTTTTTGACGACGTTTAATCAATGTTGGGTTCTGACATTGATTTGACCATTGAATTTTGGTCATTTTCCAACCAATATTCTACAACTCAAACATAACATTGAAACAACATGCTTTTTGTCGACGTTTAATCAATGTTGGGTTATGACGTTGATTTGACCATTTGAATTTTGGTCATTTTTCAAACAATACTCTACAACACAAATTCAATGTTGAAAGAACATTATTTTTGACGTTTATTCAATGTCAGGTTTTGACGTTGGTTTGACCATTGAAATTTGGTCATTTCCCAACCAATATTCTACAATACAAATACAACGTTGAAACAAAATGCTTTTTGACGACGTTTAAGAAAATATTGGGTTCTCACGTTGATTTGACCATTGAAATTTGGTCATTTTCCAACCAATATTCTACAACACAAATACAATGTTGGAACAACATGCTTTTTGACGACGTTTAATCAATGTTGGGTTCTGACATTGATTTGACCATTGAATTTTGGTCATTTTCCAACCAATATTCTACAACTCAAACATAACATTGAAACAACATGCTTTTTGTCGACGTTTAATCAATGTTGGGTTCTGACGTTGATTTGACCATTGAATTTTGGTAATTTCCCAACCAACAACATGGACCCAACATTAGACACCAACGTTGTCTCAATTTACAAATTCAACTATTTTTCAACATAGTTTCAAAGTCAGTTTTAAAGGACACGTATGTATAATCAATTTTGTATCAATGTCTTTCTTGTACATGCTGGGAAGCACGCTGTCATTCATTAATTTACATTAAAACGGACGTTTAGGGCAGGGAAGCCCTGACTGTGACCAATAAATGGAAGAATTCGATAGCTAGTAGAGCTGTATCCAAAATCCAAGAAGCAGCGGGGGTTTTTTTTAAAAGGTTTTTCTTAGATGCATACATCAGACAACCGTGCAATATTTGGAACCTTTTACACCTCAGCTACATACAGCTGCAAGATGTGAACTCAGCACTACCGAAATAAACACTGATCCACACAGTTATCCCCATTAATCATCTCCATCCGTCCCTTCTACTTACCGCCGATCTGGCCTCTTGAACAGACTGGGTGAGTAAGGGGGCGAGTAGCTGAAAGGTCTGTCATGATAGCCCAAGTGCGGGTAATGGCAGCCAAACCTGTGAGGCGGCTCGGCCAGATGGAAGGCACACACCGACCCACGCTGAGGCGCAATAGCCTCGGAGAAACACGAGTGGCGATGTCCCATGTTGGCGTCCGAGTGACTGCGCTGCCGTTTGTCACAATGGGACAACTGAGAATGAGTGCCAAGCTCAGACTGACACTTGAAAGAGGGTGTCTGCACCGCAGCCAGCAGCACATGTAGGCTCCAGAACAAAGTGTGAACTGTTGTGTCAGTCTGCATCACGCCAGTAATTCTAAAACCGCTCAGGATATTTCAATGACAAATCTGTGGTTTCCTTCTGGATTTACGAAAACCATCCGACTTCAAAGCACCAGGGAGAAACATCAGTACGGCCGTATTTCATTCCTGACTATTGCAAACCACAACATGCTTACGGCCAACATGTTTTGAAACGGCAATTTGTGTAAGCGTTGGTAGAAATAAATCTCACATCCTTCATAGCCGCGGTTCTTTAAACCTTTTTCACCAGGCACCACCTCAGAAAAACAAAAATCTAACACATAAGAGAAACCCTATGACAAAATAACAATAGTAATAATGGACAGCTAAGAACCCATCATTCATTGACGTGACATCCACACTTTAAATGGTGGTAAGCTACATTTGTAGCCATAAGAAAATAACTCAATATTGGGAATAAATTACGATAATCAAATTTAATGGAACGAATACCATCCATCCATCCATTTTCTATCGCTTGTCCCTCTCGGGTCGCGGGGCAGTGGGCTGGAGCCTATACCAGCTGCTCTCGGAGGGAAGGCGGGGTACACCCTGGACACTATATTTCAAACTGTAAATGTTGGCGTTTCTGATCAGTTTCAGGCAATGACGGTCTAACACTGGTTCCTTGCGCTACAAAGGACTGTGAGGTCTAGAGACGTGTCATTTAAGACTTAATCAACAGGAGAACTCACTGGAACTACGAACAGTGTACAATTAGTCAGTTTCAAAAACGAGTGTCCCAGTTATGTCATGGTGAAACTACTTGACACACGCCCAAGAGCGTTGGACACAGTTAAGTGATCTCACTAATGAACCCGAGTGAGCTCTGCAAAAATGTCAGAGGTCCCGGGCTCAGTTGGTTGCACGGCGCTGAACAGCAGGGCACTGGTATGGAGCCATGGCCAAGACCTTATTGACTCGGGGAGCAAAAGGGCTTGTTGTAATAATACATAAGTCCATTTGTTTGTTTCCAAACACTTTAAAAAAAAAATAGTGACGGGACATTGGCTTTAACCACTGCAATGATTGAGTGAATGAAAGCCAGTTTGCATGACACCTGCGATGAAAGGATTCTGGATGGTGTCCCAGGACAAAAGGTTATCACGGTCAGAAGCACCTGTCTGCATTCATCCGCCTCTTCCGTCTCCTTCAGCGTACTGCAGACCTCAGCTGACAGAACTCAACAAGGTCTGTGTCCGATTGGAGCCTTGTTGGCTGATGTACACCAAGTGCCGCTCGCCATCACGAGACGCTTTGCGCTACGAGTCCTAAAAGATCACCGCAAATATCCAATTTTGTATCTCTCAGCCTGCGTTCATGGTTGTTTTAGAATGAAAAAGAGATACTTGATGCATAATAAGACTATGTTTACGCTGCAAGCCAAAGTGGCCCGTATCAGATTTTCTTTGACATCGGATTTTTTTTTTAGATTTGATTTTATCCAGCTGACTTTTTATACTTCAAGTAAAATGTGATTTTTTTTTAATCAGACTCCAGTGTTAATGCGCACAAGCCCCAATAAAGTAAAAACAAAGGAAGTTGACCGGGAGGAAGTCGCTACTACTACAAAAGAAAATAAGAGTCGCAACACCTTTAAAATGAACGGTTTTTTTTACATGAAAGTAATATAATGTATAAATGGATGTATATAGTGTACCCTATTTTTCCGACTATAAAATCCTTGAATTTTCTCAAAACTCGACAGTGCGCCTTATAACCCGGTGCGCCTAATGTACGGAATAATTTTGGTTGTGCTTACCGACCTCGAAGCTATTTTATTTGGTACATGGTGAAATGATAAGTGTGACCAGTAGATGGCAGTCACACATAAGAGATATGTGTATAATGCAATATAATGGCAATATGACTCAAGTAAACACCACCAACATTTGATATGTTCCACTGAAAATATAGAACATTACACACGGCACTCAAAAATCTATCCAAAATGTTTTAGTACGACTTTGGTAAGCTATGAAGCCGCACCGCTTGATGGATTGTTCTGTGCTTCAACATACAAGCATTGGGGGCGGCATGGCGTGGTTGGTAGAGCGGCCGTGCCAAGAATTTAAGGGTTGCAGGTTCGCTCTCGCCTCTTGCCATCCAAATCACTGCCACTTCACCCTTTCCCCCAGTGCCGCTCACACTGGTAAATGAATGATGGGTGGTGGTCGGAGAGGCTGTAGGGCAAATTAAGGCCAGGGGGCCACATGAAACTTTTCAATCTGGCCCGCCGGACATTCCCAAATAATTTATTTAGATCCTTAAGATGGAAACTGTAGCTGCCATTATGTTGCGCAGTGATGTTTTCAAATTACCATAAGTCTTGAACTGTACAAAGTATTTCAATGGTTGGAATCTGCGCTTTTGCATGATATACTAGTTACTATGGTAATCTAAGTCACAGCAGCTCAGACGAGGCAGCAAGCAGTGTGGGTGGGGAGCGTTTTCACAGAGTGTTTCCAGAGCGGCCAGCCTGAAATTAAGATTTTTACAAAAAGTTCTAAAGCTTAGTGATATATCAAATATATCAGATTGTAGATGGGTTTTTTTTACCCTTCGCGTTCATATTTCGCTGTGTTTGTTGCATTTCGCTTGATTGTAAAATATGTTGTCAATATTCAGTGTTTTATCATTTTAGTTAATATTGTAAATACCACTTTCTTTATTGTCATGTACATTCTGAGTGTCTCATTCAGTAAAAAAAAATTAAATTACATTCCGTTTTTTAAGGTGGTCTGTCATAATGTTTTTAGCATTCAATCGGACATTATTGTGAGGTTTTGTATTAGTGTTCCTAAAAACAGATATATCGGCCCTAAGACGTCTTATTGGAAACACACAATTTGGGCGTAGAATATCGTAATTTCCGGACTATAAGCCGCACCTGACTATAAGCCGCACCAGCTAAATTTAGGGGAAAATACAGATTGCTCCATATATAAGCAGCACCCGACTATAAGCCGCAGGGTTTTGATGTGTAATTACTGTAGTATATAGGGGTTCCTGCTACCACGGAGGGGATTGTCGGGACAGAGATGACTGTTTGGGAACGCAAAGCGTTCCATTTATTAACAATAAATCTTTCAATCATTCAATCAAACTTTCACATCTTTGACATGGCGAACAGCATTCGTGCAGAGTACAAATAATACAACGGTGCAAAGTAATACAAAGTGCTCGCCTGTACGTTATCAAAATAACCAGCCTACCGGTATATGAAAAGTCAGTCTTTAATCATTGTGTCATCGTCTTCCTCCTGCGTACTAAAACCACCGAAATCCTCTTCGTCGGTGTCGGAGAAGAACAGGCCGTAAATAAGCCGCACCCTTGTATAAGCCGCAGGGACCAGAACGAGGGGAAAAAGTAGCGGCTTATAGTCCGGAAATTAGGGTAAGTGTTTTTAATGAGAAGAGGCATTTGAGGCCAATGACAGTATTATTCTGGAGATGAAAGCAAACTTGATAAGCATGTCCAACTCTATTTCCCGGCTTTTCTCATCTCGTTCCGGGCCGTGAGTGTGGCCGAGCGTGCAGCTGCACGACCCGAGTCTCAAACAACTGGGACAAAGCCTGCGGGGAGTCGAGGCCCCCCCAGCGCACGTATATGTTTGCTTGCGTGCAGTCGGCCACACGTTCGCAAGCGTGCGAAGGGATGGCCGGCGCCCCGCTTGCTCTGGCGAAAAACAGAGTCCGTTCCCACAGCCTCCAGCAGACTTGCCCGCGGAGCCGTTGAGGCCAACTGGGTGTCACCTGCGACGTGAGGACGGAGCAATAACTCTGTTCCCATGAGTGACTATATACAAAGTCATGTGCGGTGACTGAGTGTATTATCAGCTGGTGGACTGCTTTACGGTCCGTCAGTTTTTTTGTGATAGTCATGGTCTAAAATGCTTAGCTTTTTCAGGAAGTTGCGGTGATCACATTTGGTCACATTTTCAGTAGACCCATAATAAATTTGCAAAAGAACCAAACTTCATGAATGTTTTTTGTGACCATCAAGTATGTGCTCCAATCACTCTATCACAAAAAAATAAGATTAGAAATTATTGGAAACTCAAGACAGCCATGACATTATGTTCTTTACAAGTGTTTGTAAACTTTTGACCAAGACTGTATACATACAGTATATATATACATATATATATATATATATATATATATATATATATATATATATATATATATATATATATATATATATATATATATATATATATATATATATATATATATATGTATATATGTATATACTGTATATATGTATATACTGTATTTGTGTGTGTGTGTGTATATATATGTATATTATATATATATATATATATATATATATATATATATATATATATATATATATATATATATATATATATATATATATATATATATATATATATATATATATATATATATATATACACATATATTATTGTTTAATACATATGTTTGTATATATGTAGATATACATATATGTATGTATTTACATATATGTATATACACACATGTGTGTATATATGTATATTTGTGTGTATGTATATACATGTATATGTGTACATATATAGATATTTATGCATGTTTATGTGTGTGTATACATATATATATATATATATATATATATATATATATATATATATATATATATATATATATATATATATATATATATATGTATATATGTATATATATATGTATATATGTATATATATGTATATATATATATATATATATATATATATATATATATATATATATACAAATATATATATATACACATATATATATATATATATATATACACATATATATATATACATATATATATACATATGTATATATATATATATATACATATATATATACATATATATATACATATATATATATATATATATATATATATATATATATATATATATATATATATATATATATATATATATATATAAATTATAAATTACAAATTCTTGGAGGGACTCCATGAAGTTAATGAGTTGATGCATGCTGATTTATGGTATCTTACAAACGACACACCACACATATTTCAGCAACCACTTTCTTATATCTTTTCAATTGACAATACTATGAAAAAAATATTTGATAAAATAAGAATCACTTTTATTCAAACATAGTGTTACTTTCCAAACTGTGTGACATTTTACAGTGGCCGGAATTATTAAATATACTTGCTGAACGAAACCTCTGTCTTGTTTTCAAGGAATATTTAGGCCTACTACGCAACCATATTTTAATGTTGGCCATTATGGTGGTACTTGGAGCGCCAAGTGTTTTCTGAGGTGGTACAAAACGTTTGAGAACCACTGCTTTAGAGTAGTCCGTGTACAGCTTGTATCCACCGAAAATGACTCAACACAGTCCCTATTGTGTCTAAAGTGTGAATGTTTAGCTAATTATCATCATCGTGTCTTCGTATCACGGCCTGAGGCTGCACGAAAGCTGCAAGCACTGGGTGTGCCGCGGTTCAACGAGGAAACATGATTTCCAACATATACTGTGACATCATTCTTTATATTAAAACTGTTGCTAGAACGTGTGTGTGTATACTTTAGTACACACTGCAGGTATTGTTCACAAACTGTCATGCTGAAAGTTTATTAGCTGCCTGAAACAAAAAGCTTTTTTGCAACAGCGGGATCCCAACCTCACTGTACATTTTGTCACCCCATTAGCACGCTCTAAAGGAGCGCTATTGAGCCCAGTGATTGACGGCCCCAAACACGACTTTTGTCTTTTCACATGCAAATAGTCGGCAGACAGTTGCTTTAAGACCAACTCCATCTGAAGGCCAAGGTGACATAACTCAGAGCACAGCGGTGACGCGGTACGCCACAGACCTTGTGTGTGTTCAGCGCCTCTCCTTCGCTCAAGAAGCCGCCAGGCCAGTGGGTCTTCATGCGGGGCGCCGTGAGCATCAAATGCAAAATAGCCCGAAGAGGAGAACATTGTGTACGCGACTTTAGAGCAGGTTGTTTATGTTCGAATCCTGGGGTTCTCTGTCTCAGCGACGTTGTGCCCCCGGGCAAGACACTTCACACACTTCTAGATCAGTGGTTCTCAAGCTTTTTGCAACAAGTACCACCTCAGAAAAAAACTTTGCCGTAACGACAACATTAAAATACAGAAGGGTAGTAGGCCTAAGTATTCATCAAGTACCACCATGATAACAACATTAAAATACAGTAGTGTAGTAGACCTAAGCATTCATTAAGTACCACCATAATGACAACATTAAAATACAGTAGTGTAGTAGACCTAAGCATTCATTAAGTACCACCATAATGACCAACATTAAAATACAGTAGTGTAGTAGACCTAAGTATTCATCAAGTACCACCATAATGACCAACATTAAAATACAGTAGTGTAGTAGACCTAAGCATTCATTAAGTACCACCATAATGACCAACATTAAAATACAGTAGTGTAGTAGACCTATTCATTCATTAAGTACCACCATAATGACCAACATTAAAATACAGTAGTGTAGTAGACCTAAGCATTCATTAAGTACCACCATAATGACAACATTAAAATACAGTAGTGTAGTAGACCTAAGCATTCATTAAGTACCACCATAATGACCAACATTAAAATACAGTAGTGTAGTAGACCTATTCATTCATTAAGTACCACCATAATGACCAACATTAAAATACAGTAGTGTAGTAGACCTAAGCATTCATTAAGTACCACCATAATGACAACATTAAAATACAGTAGTGTAGTAGACCTAAGTATTCATCAAGTACCACCATAATGACAACATTAAAATACAGTAGTGTAGTAGACCTAAGCATTCATTAAGTACCACCATAATGACCAACATTAAAATACAGTAGTGTAGTAGACCTATTCATTCATTAAGTACCACCATAATGACCAACATTAAAATACAGTAGTGTAGTAGACCTAAGCATTCATTAAGTACCACCATAATGACAACATTAAAATACAGTAGTGTAGTAGACCTAAGCATTCATTAAGTACCACCATAATGACCAACATTAAAATACAGTAGTGTAGTAGACCTATTCATTCATTAAGTACCACCATAATGACCAACATTAAAATACAGTAGTGTAGTAGACCTAAGCATTCATTAAGTACCACCATAATGACCAACATTAAAATACAGTAGTGTAGTAGACCTAAGTATTCATTAGGTACCACCATAATGACCAACATTAAAATACAATAGTGTAGTAGACCTAAGTACCGTATTTTTCGGACTATAAATCACAGTTTTTTCACAGTTTGGCCGGGGGTGCGACTTATACTCAGGAGCGACTTATGTGTGAAATTATTAACACATTACTGTAAAATATCAAATAATATTATTTAGCTCATTCACGTAAGAGACTAGACGTATAAGATTTCATGGGATTTAGCGATAAGAAGTGACAGATTATTTGGTAGACGTATAGCATGTTCTATATGTTATAGTTATTTGAATGACTCTTACCATAATATGTTTCGTTAACATACCAGGCACATTCTCAGTTGGTTATTTATGTGTCATATAACGTACACTTATTCAGCCTGTTGTTCACTATTCTTTATTTATTTTAAATTGCCTTTCAAATGTCTATTCTTGGTGTTGGGTTTTATCAAATACATTTCCCCAAAAAATGCGACTTATACTCCAGTGCGACTTATATATGTTTTTTTCCTTCTTATTATGCATTTTCGGCCGGTGCGACTTATACTCCGGAGCGACTTATACTCAGAAAAAAACGGTATTCATTAAGTACCACCATAATGACCAACATTGAAATACAGTGGCGTAGTAGACCTAAGTATTCATTAAGTGCCACCATAATGACACCATTAAAATACAGTAGTGTAGTAGACCTAAATATTCATTAAGTACCACCATAATGATCACATTAAAATACAGTAGTGTAGTAGACCTAAGTATTCATTAAGTACCACCATAATGACCAACATTAAAATACAGTAGTGTAGTAGACCTAAGTATTCATTAAATACCACCATAATGACCAATATTAAAATACAATAGCGTAGTAGACCTAAGTATTAATTAAGTACCACCATAATGACCAACATTAAAATACAGTAGTGTAGTAGACCTGAGTATTCGTTAAGTATCACCATATTAACCAATATTAAAATACAGTAATGTAGTCGACCTAAGTATTCATTAAGTACCACCATAATGACAACATTAACATATAGTAGTGACTTATGTAGTCATTCATAATGACAACATTAAAACACAGTAATGTAGTAGACCTATGTATTCATTAAGTACTACCATAATGACAACATTAAAATGTAGTAAGGTAGTAGACCTAATTATTCGTCAAGTACCACCATAATGACCAACATTAAAATACAGTAGTGTAGTAGACCTAAGTATTCATCAAATACCACCATAATGACCAACATTAAAATACAATAGTGTAGTAGACCTAAGTATTCATTAAGTACCACCATAATGACCAACATTAAAATACAGTAGTATAGTAGGCAAAATCAGCTGCGGGGCGCACTTTGGACACCCCTGATTTAAACACATATAAAGTTAAAAAAGATTGAAGTCTTTTTAAAAGACAATTTCCCCCCCAAAAAATGATTTTATTCCTAAAAAGTAAATACTGATTGTTCACTTCTAGGGTTCCCATTTCAATGGCTGTCCTATGAAGGGATAAAGTTCAATGACACATTTAACGTAAAAATATCCAATAGAAATCGACAAATCTTTGTTAAGTTTGCCACTCTTTGGTAATTCTGCAGTCAGAAAAGTGCTAACACAGGGGTGTCAAACTTGTTTTCATTGAGGGCCACATCGCCATTATAGTTGCCCTCAGAGGGCCGCATTTAACAACGAGTAATATATGAATATACATGTATATATATAATACATTAACAATATATATTTTTACATAAGCTGCAAAAAAAGTATTTAAAAAATGTACTTTAAAAACTGGCAGCTCAGTCACCAGAATTTTACAGTAAAAGCAGTGTTTATTTTACATCCATCCATCCATCTTCCTCCGCTTATCCGAGGTTGGGTGGCGGGGGCAGCAGCCTAAGCAGGGAAGCCCAGACTTCCTTCTCCCCAGCCACTTCGTCCAGCTCTTCCCGGGGGATCCCGAGGCGTTCCCAGGCCAACCGGGAGACATTTATTTTACAGCATATAAAAAAATTAAATAAACGGAATGGAATGGAGAAACAATACCACTGTTTTAGCGGTAAAATTCAAGCAAAAGAGCTGTCAGGTTTTTCTTTACTGTAAAATCTTGTTTTAATGTGTTTTTTTTTTGTTTTTTTTTAATGTTTTGCTGTCTTACTGTATATGGGACAAAACAGCACCAAAGTAGATTTTTCGGGTAAACACTCAGTCGGCGGAAATTAACCGTAAAATCTATTGTCAATTTTACAGACATTTGATTGATAATTTGTTTTGAAATCATAAGTCGAGCAGATATTTAAGTACAGTATTTATCTTTATGTTAACAAAAAATAATATTGGAATACATGATAGTATAATATTTTGATTTGGATAATATTGAATTTGAAAAGATATGCAATTGCATGCAGTACATGATTTTTAATGTCAAAAGGGAGAGAACAAATATATTTAGTAAGAAAAGATTAAGCATTTTATTAACGCATATTATTTACAGGTTTGGCCCCCGAGCCTTGAGTTTGACACCTGTGTGCTAACAGGACACGGCAGGTGTCCTGGCTGGTCCACCGATATTCCACCCCACTCAAGTGGGTGCTCCAGGCTCGATATGGAAATGACAAATATTCTATCTGGAACAAGCCAGTGGACCAGGGACGTGAGTTTAGCACAATGTTTACGTATTGCGTCTTCAATGACTTCCATGGTCTGTTCATGCAAGCAAATCTCTTCACACTTCATCTGCAGCGGTTTTCAAGCTTTACTCGACACATGACCTCGGTCTATCTACGGTACAGATGCCTGGACTAATCCCATGTGATTGATGCTGCCGGGGTAATATAACCGCGCTGTGATGGACGTGAACTGTCCCTGATTGTTTACATACATCTGATTAATTGCAAAGATGCATGCAAGAGGTTATTAATACACTGAATAATTTGGTTCTGTCCCATTTGCATCGCTAGATAACGTCATACAGTACAAACGTTTTTGTAATAATTCACCCACAATTTGGGTTTTGTTTTTAGTACAATAGCTAATTACGAGTACAGCATGAAGATGAGTGCACATGACATACATGATAAAATTCAATACGGAGTCATGCCATGTTTTTGCCTTGCTAAAATGCAAAACCCGTGTATACAAGTGGCAGAGGCTTGGGGACGCGGGGAGTTGTTTTTTTTCCAGGATGTGACTCAGCCAAGGGAAGGACCACCATCAAAAACTGCTGAATGATGCAAATAAATGGCAATGAAGTTTGGGCATTTACAGGAACCTACCTGCCATGAAAAGAGCTGCTATTGACAGTTTTCACTTATAGGGAAATGTAAAATGCATTAAAAGGGGACTAATTGCCACAGTCAGTGCATTACAATGCATGTTTAATTTGAATTGTGTTACCATTAAGGATATTTTGTCTTTGCAATGCTTTGTAGAGTTTCCTGAAGTTAGCAGGTAAATTATTTAATTAATGTCAATCTTCTACAAGTTTATTCAAACCAAATATATATATATATATATATATATATATATATATATATATATATATATATATATATATATATATATATATATATATATATATATATATATATATATATATATATATATATATATATATATATATATATATATATATATATATATATATATATATATATATATATATATATATATATATATATATATATATATATATATATATATATATATATATATATATATATATATATATATATATATATATATATATATATATATAAATATATATATATATATATATATATATATATATATATATATATATATATATATATATATATATATATATATAAACATTTCCAGCATAATTTGATGTATATATCCCCCATTGTATAAACAGTTTTTGAAGAAAAGTAAATATGTATATTTATATGTATATAAATAAATGTGTTTATTTACTTTTCTTCAAAACTGTTTTTACTATGTGTGCTGTGGAAGGTAATTTGTGTCTTTATTGCCAAAGCTTTTTTGATGTAACTAAATTTGTTAGCATTTGCATTTTGTGCACCAATTTATTTTTTGTACATCAAATTATGCTGGAAATGTCATTTAATAAAAATATGCGAACAAAATGCGTGTTTACATTTTTTTTAAAGTTTGTTGAAATACAGTATTTTTAAATGCAGTTTATGAAAATTGAATGTATGAAAATTCAGTCCCAAAAAAAATTCACTGCAGAAATATTTGTTTCTATTCTATTCTAGTGCTGCATAGACTGCCTCTTTGCCAGACTCGTGTCACATGACTGCCAACCTGACACCTCATTGGCTGGTTCTGGGACAGGATTGAGTGCTTCAATTTTCATTTCACTTCGAGTTCTGAAGCAATAAATACTTATGAACTGAAATTTTATGGACTGATTTTTTTCCCCCCTGAAGCTGAATTTTAAAACACTGCAACTAATTTTTTTTAAATACATACATTTTGCTCACAGATTTTTACTTAATAAAATTGTTGGCATAATTTGGTGTAAAAAAAAAAAGAAAAGAAAGTCAGTTAATGTATTTTTATTGATTAGATTGATTCACACAATTCAAACACAAGTTTGAATTTTTATTTTATTTTTATTTTTTTCTTCTTTGATGCACGTGAAAGAGTAGCAGCACATCACAGTAGCTCCTTGTCTAAGTCCAAATCTAAATTCAGTGTCAAAAAAAGCTTGCCCTCCTGCACATACCAAACTGGAAATACTTCCACTTGTGATTCTTGCAGAACTCAGAGTCGTCTGCAGTACAAAAAAAAAAACCGCCACGTCATTCAAATCTGCACAAATGTGTGAGTAAACACGATCTTCCATCACCATCCTTATGCAAAAGTACAAGTAAACACTGTAGGCGTGTACACAAGAGGTCCAAAGTTCACAAAACCTGCTTTTTTTGTTTGTATTTAGTAGCAAGGCCACCGTCCCACGGCAGCGTACATGCAAAGATGTGCACTCGAGGGAGGACGGCAACAACACAACAATTCAAGTCTATGCGTGCATGAAAAGAACACACATGCAGCACGTGCATGCAGGGCACGTAGAGAGCACACGCATGAAAACAAGCCAGCGATCATCATGGTATTGGAGTCCATTAGCAACTAAATTGGTGTTTGGCTCACTTTTAAAGGTCTGGGCAAATTAAAGCCCGGGTGCCGCATGTGGCCCGTTAAGCTTTTTAATCTGGCCCGACGGACATTCCCAAATAATTTTTTTAGATCTTTAAGATCGAAAACTGTAACTCCCATTATGATGTGCAGGGATGTTTTCAAATTAACGTAAGTCTTGAACTATACACAGTCTTTCAATGGTTGGAATCTGCACTTTTGCATGATATACTAGTTACTATGGTAATCTAAGTCACAGCAGCTCAGACCAGGCACCAAGCAGTGTGGGTGGGGAGCGTTTCCACTGAGTGTCAGCCTGAAATGCGTTTGTCAGGGACAGACGCGGAAGGAGATTTTTACAACCATCAGCAAAGTTCTAAAGCTTAGTGATGTATCAGATGTATCAGATTTTGGGTGGTGTTTTTTATTTTTTACCCTTCACGTTTATATTTCGCTGTGTTTGTGCATTTTTGTTGCGTTTCGCTTGATTGTAAAATATGTCGATCGAGAGGGGGTGTGACGTTCATATGTTGTCAATATTTAGTGTTTTATCGTTCATAGTTAATATCGTAAATCACACAATCTTTATTTTCATGTACATTCTGGGTGTTTCATTCATTAGACGATGTTTCTCTTTGTTCCCATTGAGTTGAGTTTTTTCTTGCCCTGATGTGGGATCTGAGCGGAGGATGTCGTTGTGGCTTGTGCAGCCCTTTGAGACATTTGTGATTTAGGGCTATGTAAATAAACTTTGATTGATTGAATGTAAAATTCCATTCCGTTTTTTAAGGCAGTCTGTCATAACGTTTTTAGCATTCAATCAGACATTATTGTGAGGTTTTGTATTAGTGTTCCTAAAAATAGATATACCGGCCCCCAGACACATTTGTTTCTCTAAATTCGGCCCCCTGAGTCAAAACAATTGCCCGGGCCTGCCTTAAAGGGTCAGAATTATGGCACTTTATTAAATACTTGAAACAATGTGCTTTAGTGAGTTCTCAGCAACGATAAACACCTCCTCTTATCCGTCTTATGTTCGGTTATCAGGTATTCATAATCAGAGTTCTCAGTAGCACACTTTCTGTACGGTCCCCACAAGGTTCACGTCAAGTGAATTGCAAAAAGAAAACACAGATTCTGTCCGAGAAAGTTTCCTGTTGGGGAACACTTCGCCTTGCCGGTGAAATACACACAGAGGACAAGACAGATGTAGATTTATGGCTCTTGCCCTTTGAAAAATGTCATTTTTGTATATATATATATATATATATATATATATATATATATATATATATATATATATATATATATATATATATATATATATATATATATATATATATATATAATTTTTATTTTGTATTTTATTTTTTTAGCGAAAAATTCTTAACAAGTAAAAAGATAAACTTCGGATCACAATGTAAAATGTAAACTGTAAACATTACACACTGATAGTACCGCGGTACTAATGAATTAAAAACGGTAACTATACTGCTTCTGAAAAAAATGTTATTTAATTTTATTCTACATGACGGAGGGCCGCCGTGACATTTCTGGTAAAACGAGCAAGAGGCGCATGTTAGGAGTACTTTACAAGCATAACAGCCATGACGATGACTTCTGTTTTGTTTGATCCGCCGTTTTACTGCTCTGTTACCGACACCGTTTGGAAACAATTAAGGTATGTAAATAAACATTTACAGAATATTCCTGTGTAAATAACTCATTTCACAACATATACATATATCTGCGGTTTATAGTCCGGTGCGGCCAATCTATGGTGCATTCTATATCCTGGTGCGCTCTGTAGTCTGGAAAATACGGGAATAGAAGATTTAAATACCTTCTAAAAAGTTAGCAGTTTTGGTGTTTCATTTTAAGAAGCATTAACGCAAAAGTTAAGCAGTGGTGTTTGAGTGCTCTGATTTTGTAGTTTTCGCTCCCACTGTCTGCCACTGAGCGCTGCCTCCCACCCTGATTGGCAACCTGGACATGTCTTTTCCTGGTTGCCAATCAACTGTGTATAGTTTAGCAGGGCTGGTTCGTAGTGACTGTTCCTTGTGTTGTGGTTTCCCGCAATCGCCGCTGCTTTGCTTCTGCTCTATTGGTCGCTATCTTACTTGTGCACTTCCTAGCTGCACTATCTTTTGTTTTTAAACATAGTTTTACCTGCATTCCGCCTGCCGTTCTGCGCATCCTTGGGGTCACGCTGCAACTCCCATCCTGACACCCTTACTGTATCGAAAATGAATTGAACGGTGGCCGCCACGACTGACTTTTGTTGGCAAATTGTCAACTCTTACAAATATAATTCACCTGGAAAAGCAGGTATGGCAGTGTGAAAAAGGTTTGTGTTGGGGCCATCGTACTTGAGAATCTACTGGAATGAAGCCAGTCCTTCTCATCAGATTGGATCTTTGTGCAAGAAGTGCGTAAGCGGCCTTTGTTGTTGAGGAGATGCTCACGTAAGCGACCGCCTTATCTCGACGCCCAAACTGTCATACTCAGGCCCACGGGAAGTAATAAACGAGCTTTGGCAGCAGTCGAATGTGACAGAGTTCGAGCCCATTGCACGTTAATACAGTAGGAGCAGCTTAGACGTTAGATCACATGTGTCAAACTCAAGGCCCGGGGGCCAGATGTGGCCCGCCACTTCCTTTTATTTGGCCTTTGAAAGCCTGCAAATAATATGAATCAATAAAGTACTGTAGCTTTTCTTACTAAATGTATTCTTTCTTAAAAAATATATGTACTCATGTAATCGAAAATGATGTCAACTTAAATATTTTCTAATTATGGAAAAATATATTATCGAACATTCAAACCATTTTTTAAATAAAAATACATACTAATAATAATGATTTCAAAGCAAGTTATCCATCAAAGTGAAGAAGCAATAGATTTCATGGTAAAATGGTGAAATTTTCTGTGGATTTTTAAAAACTGTGCTTTTTTTTTTTTTACTGTAATAAACTGTGGTGCCGTTTTGGCATTTACAGTAATACACCGAAAAATCTACAGTTGTTGATTTGCGGTAAAAAAAAACAACTAAAAAAACCTTGGAGCTCGGGTGCCAAAATGTTACTGTACTGCCACTGTACAGCATTATTGCCACAAGTGGTCAGAAACAGTATTACAGCTTAGAATTTTTTTTTTGCTGGCCCTCTCCAGGGCGCTCACAATCACATAAAGGACTTCTTTTAAATATGGCAGCCTTGATTAATCCAATTATTGTTGGAAATTATGGGGGGAAATACATCTTAAGTAAATCAACAACACATATTTGTTACTCTCAGTGTATAATTTGAAACAACATGCACTTAAAAGAGCTGAGTACAACGTTTACACAGATGATAACATATTAACATTACTAAGTGTAGCATTCTGCTAAATTTGGCTTATGAAAAGTGATTTGTGTTATTGTACATAAGAAAACACACATGTCCTATGTTTAAGTAGGCCTTGAATGTCTCATTGATGTGTTATTGATGATTTGTTAAGACAGGTGTCATTTTGCACTGTCAGCCAATCAGCACCAAGTGCAGTGATAAATTGTGACCAATCAGATTACAAAGGAGGGGGGATGAGAGAAGAAAATAAAAGAGTAAAGGGGGGTCGACCGGATTGATTGATTAAATGAAACTTTTATTAGTAGATTGCACAGTACAGTACATATTCCGTACAATTGACCACTAAATGGTAACACCCGAATACGTTTTTCAACTAATCAATTCATGGTATGGAGATTGAAACTCTGAATACACAGATATTTGGGGGGAAAAAATTGCACAGTAATACGTTTTACAGTTCAGCTTCCTTAGCTGCTGGTGGTTTTGATTGTTTTGTGAACCTGCCTCAAAAATGTGAGTGAACTATGGTGGTGAAGTCAGTTTAAAAAGATGCTACAATTAGCATTAGCTGCTGCTTGGATCCCAGACAAGCCCCCACATGTGGCCCACCCACTCCATTCAATTTGTAAAGAGGAAGTTGTGACACACACCTTTGTCACTGAAAGCTAATTTTGTACGGGAGGTGAGTTGGTGGGTGCTACTAAAACACACTTTACAAACATTTACCAACACTAGCTTACATGTATGTACCACATGCACACGCATCAGCTTTGAGTGTTGTTAGCTAATTTGTTGCTTCTCTTGGACTGTTTTTGGAAGTGCTCTCTGCGCATACGTGTTGACGAGACAGGGTGAGTGACTGCCGTAAACGCCAACAATTGTTATTACACAAACTTAGCATTTGTGTAAAATATAGACAGTTTTAACACAATTGTGTTAGGTTAAACCTGGGGGCAAGTTGCAAACAGCCTCTTTAGTGTGTGATTGCTAATTAGAGATGAAAAACTATGCATTTTGATGGGATTTACAAATGTGCTTCTTGGAAGTTGCAATTTATTTTATATTCCTAACTGAAAATTTATATTGTGTCTTATCACCCACACTAAGATATAGGAATACAACACAATTGTGTTCATTTTTTTCATTATTTAGCCCCCAAACAAGCAGTAAAATTAAACAAATTAAAAGTGTTAAAATATTGATGAATAAATAATAAAGCAACACGAGCAATATTTTAAAAAAATACTAAATTGTCTTACACTTATTTATTCTTATTACAATCAAAATTTTTATTACGGTATACTACAAAAAATTATGAAAAAACTAAAATATCCTTCTAGTGGCTTGTCAAAAAGACTATTACGAGGAAATGGATATTATAGGAGAGCCCAACTTTGAAGCTATGGATGGAAATCATGATGGACATTTATAAAATGAAGATGATAACGGCTTTTATTTATTATAAATTGGAGAAATTTACTTCATACTGGGAAAACTGGGTCAATTATGTCACGCCCCATAAGCCTGATTTTATTTTCTCGAATTAGTGATTTTACTGTTTATAAAAAGATTACTACCTATATGTCTATTTTTTTTTTTTTTTTTTTTTTAAATTTACTATCTGTTTGTATTCTTTCATTTTTTGTATTATTAGTATTGTTATAATTTGTTTTATTGATTAATTTTTTAATATTATTATTACTCTGTTTTTTGTTTTTTGTTGTTGTTGTTTTTTTGGGGGGGATGGGGTTGGCATCGTTGGGATACAAACCAAAAAAATATGTTGACATTTAAGGCAGACAATAGTGTATGATGTATGCAAATATGATGTAATGGATTGCAATGTCTGATGCTGGATGTCATTAAAAATGTAATAAAAGAAAATATATATATATATATATATATATATATATATATATATATATATATATATATATATATATATATATATATATATATATATATATATATATATATATATATATATATATATATATACCTACAGTTCCACTCAAAATTATACCTTGAAAATGTAAAGTATCTACTGACGCATAACCAAGACTAAAAAAACAACACTCATTTTAACAATATCACAGGTTTTCTTTAAGTTGAATTATTTTGAGTGCAACTGCATATTG
>NC_084734.1:23183576-23191076 GCF_033978785.1 Entelurus aequoreus
CACATTTTCCAGTAGCTCCGAGGTAGTTTAGCTACTATTTTAACGAGCAGCTTTTCCTGGAGCTTAGCTACTTTTAGACCTATGTAGCTAGGTAGCTTACATCAAAGCTACAAAGAAAAAATGGAGTGTGAATCATATGGCGTCACATTAGTACCAAAAATCCAAGCGCGTAAAAACTGTTATCGCGCGCTGATTCTCCACTTCGTGCGCGCACGCGACACCCTTTTGCGCGCTCGTGGTGCCTTTCTGCGCGTGCGCTGTGCCTTTCTGCGCGTGCGCTGTCTCGGTCTGTGCGCTGTCATGTTTCATTTTGGTACTTTGGGGGCGGGCATGCTTAGACCGCCCCTTCTTTCTGATTGGCTTTGAGCAATCAGAAGTATAGCAGGGCGGGTCATAGTCAATATGTATCAAGATTTACGGAGGAAGAAATGGATAAAAAAATGTTGGCTGAAAAAGAGGTAAGTTATTGAACTGGTTTGGAGTGATTGTAAGGGTACTATTACTAAAAATAATAATAATACATTTTTATTTATAAAACACTTTTCATACATTTAAAATGCAGCTCAAAGTGCTTTACATAGTTAAAAACAAAATGAGAAATAACACACCCCATGAAGACAGTCAAACGTGTACATAAAAATAAACAAACAACAACAACAATAATAATAACAACACAATGACAATAGCCAATCACAGGAACCCTCTGGACGTGGAGATCCAGAGGGCTCTTTGAGGAAACACTAGATTATCAAATAAATGCATTAAAAATAATTAAAATACACATCAGGTAAAAGTCCAAAAATAATATGAAATAAGATAAGATATAATCAAACATAAAAATAAACTACAATATGAAAAACTATAAAATAAAATAAAATACAATAAAAACTGAAATATAAATATAATAAGACCATATAAAAATAGGCTAAGATATGATAAAAACATAAAAATAAGCTAAGATATGATAAAACATAAAAATAACTAATACTAATAGAATAATCCTGCACATTGGGCCTAATATTTGTGTAGTAAAGTGGTTTTTGAATTTGAGCAATGTAATCTGAAAGATGTTTAAAATATCAACAATTAATGTTAATATTTTTGAAACAATATACTTCTCATAACATGAGTATCTGTGTGCATGAGAGAGTGTAAAGAAAAGCATTGCTATAGTTTCACTTCATCTGCCTTTTTTTACAACATAGTTGAAGTTGGAATTTTTTTTTTTTTTTTTTTTTTTTTTTTTTTTTTCAAAGCCAATCAGAAAGAAGTACCAAAATGAAACATGACAGCGCACAGACCGAGACAGCGCGCGCGCAGAAAGGCACAGCGCGCGCGCAGAAAGGCCCAGCGCGCACGCAAGAAGGCGCCGCGCGCGCGCACAAAGGCACCACGCGCCCGCAAAAGGGTGTCGCGCGCGCGTACGAAGTGGAGAATCAGCGCGCGATAACAGTTTTTACGGGCTTGGATTTTTGGTACTAATGTGACGCCATAGAATCAAAGCCAAAAAAATATATGGAGAAAATCCAATGACCTGGATGAATGAGAACATCCAAACATACGGTGAACATCCATGATGATTGGTTGGTGTTTTTATGATGAGTCACACTTGGCTAAAGTTATGGCCAAACATTACCGACTGGCCAATCAGGGGCAAGATAAGGCTGGTCATTGAAACTAATAAACAAAATCCCTCGTATGCAAAATCGGAGACAGAGGGACGCTTCAAGCTGACGACTCAAAAAAGAAACATACTCGAAAAGGGCAGAGGAATTCTTTCCCGCGGATTTAATTTTTCCTTTAGTGATGAAGACGACATCCAGGAAACCCACAATAATGCGTGTCCTTGGCCATATTTAGACAAATGTATGCTTTTGTTGAAAAACACCAATTTAGAAACACACATTAAGGTGAGTTGATTTCATGAAAAGTTTTACTGCACATAACAATTACCAACTGTTCCCAAACAGTTTGTCAAGATATAGACAAACTGTTTTTTTTACTGTAGGTAGAGACATTGAATTACATTATAGGGGTGGGCCAAAGAAAAGGCAAACTAAATAAATACATACAGTGGGGTGCTGGGACCCCTACAACTAGTTGTAGGGTATCCCCAGGTAAATGACAGATAGTTAATAGTAATATCTGTACAGTTACATTAACATTGATATTATACATGTGTGTTGTTAAATGTAGCTTTGAGGTAGATAGCTACCTTTGCCGTGTAGCTTGTAGTGTAGCTTGCTACAATTCTCTGTAGCTTAGTTACATTTAATGGAGAGTAACTTGTAGCTTAGCTTACTACATTTTCCAAGTAGCTTGCCTATCAAACTCAATCAGAGCGTGCTGTCCAGTATCGTGGCCACTGATTGGCTCAGCCTCAGACAACATTAATAGATTAGATTAAGGGTATAAAAGTGACTAAATGGTCTTATTTCATGTTTAGAGGGCTCATATACTATTGGAAAACTGTATTTCAATAGGTTGTAAACAGGTTGTTAATTCTCTAGCTATGAAAGTATTCAATTTATAATTAATGATTCCTGCCTATCAAATGATAGCATGGTTTGACTTTTCAGTATGCGGCCGATGGTGGAAAAAGTTGTATGTTTTTTTAAAAGATAACACTTAAATAGCTAAATATGTTGCTTGCACTATTACTTACTGTTGCTTTAATTTGTCTTGTTTTGTCTGTGTTGCCGGTCAGCCTTGCCATCAAGCTGCCCGTATTTAAAATAACAAGCACATTACAATGACGAGGCCTCATTTAGCAGACAAGAATGTCTGTGCCGAGGTCAATCAGTTTAGTGTGTCCCAAAAAAAACAAAAAAAAAACACTAAGCCGCCAA
The DNA here is from genome assembly GCF_033978785.1 of Entelurus aequoreus. NCBI lineage: Eukaryota > Metazoa > Chordata > Actinopteri > Syngnathiformes > Syngnathidae > Entelurus > Entelurus aequoreus. Next base: position 23,186,426 of record NC_084734.1, read on the forward strand.
GCAAACAAGAAAACAGGAAAATGCAAAAATGAGGAAGAGAGAGAAAGAGAGTGGGACGGCGACGGAGGGGAGGAGGAGACGGCTTTCGCAGCTGTTAGGTGGCGCTTCCTCCGATCGGAGCCTCTTTGGCTGTACTCCCAGTACTTTAGGTAAACATTTCAACATTCAAAACCGCACTTGACCCGCGCCTAATGCCGCAGGAAAACGATGAAGCGCTATCACTTGAGCAGGAAGCCATTTGTCAGTTTAACCCACTTTTTTTCCCTAAATGCACTTATTTTTAGACTGCAACTACGACAGCGTCGCTCACATGTTGAAATACTGCAGACATCTGCAAAAGCACAGCGTTAGCCTCTTGTAATAGGATGAAGGTGATAAGCAGCGTCTAAATCTGTAATCTGTCCTGTGGCTTGTCCTCTATCTGCTGGGTATAATTATATATACTGATACACACTATTGCTGACTTTAAATCAGTACAATACGTATTGTGTGTTGCATTAGATTTGATTAAACTTCCTGTGTTTGTATAACTGTTCGATTTAGACATGACGCCTCTACTTGATGACTAATTACCACAAAATAGCATAAAGAAAATGACAGCACACAGTGAATTATTCGCCACATGGCACAGTTTAAAAATATTATTTATATAAATGTCCCTAGTTTTAAGAGCTATTTACTTATTTTGAGTAATTCCCAGCAGGCACAAGACCTTGAAACAACGTTGAGAACTTGTTGAATTAGGTCCTGACGTTGAGCAACTCAAAGCTAGCATTGAAACAACATGCTTTTTGATGACGTTTAATCAATGTTGGGTTTTGACGTTGATTTGACCATTGAAATTTAGTCATTCCCCAACCAATATTCTACAACACGAATATAACGTTTAAACAACATGCTTTTTGACGATGTTTAATCAATGTTGGGTTTTGACGTTGATTTGACCATTGAAATTTCGTCATTCCCCAACCAATATTCTACAACCCAAATACAACGTTGAAACAACATGCTTTTTGACGACGTTTATTCAATGTCAGGTTGTGACGTTGATTTGACCATTGAATTTTGGTCATTTCCCAACCAATATTCTACAACACGAATACAACGTTGAAACAACATGCTTTTTGACGACGTTTAATCAATGTTGGGTTTTGACGTTGATTTGACATTGAATTTTTATTATTTCCCAACCAATATTCTACTACACAAATACGATGTTGATGCAACATGCTTTTTGAATCAATACCGGGTTCTGACGTTGATTTTACCATTGAATTATGGTCATTTCCCAACTAATATTCTACAACAAAATGCAACGTTGAAGCAACATTCTTTTTCAATGTCAGGTTTTGACGTTGTGCGTTGATTTGAAATGTGGTCATTTCCCAACCAACAACGTGGATCCAACGTTAGACACCAACATTGTCTCAGTTTAAAAATACAACTATTTTGTAACGTTGTTAAGAAGATCTATAACCAATGTTGTATTAACGTTTTGTCCCTGCTGGGTTGCATGTTTTTTGCATGTAGTTTAAAAAAAATTTAAATTTAGAAAATAATTATTTGAAATAAGATATTTACTTTTTTACAACATACAAAATATTGTTTTAAAATCATGCAACATCCCGATGATGCTTAATTTAAGAATGGCAAGCTGAATAATCCTTGTTTTTAGAATAAAATACTTATTTCTAGCTTGAAAGTCCTGCTAATTTCAAGATATACAAATCTTAAATTAGGATGTCTTATCAAATAAAATTAACTATCAGCATGGACAGATAATTTCACAAGGTTTTAATTTTTTTTCTTCCTAAAATCTAGTCTTTTTACCTTATATTTTGTCAGCTCTTTTTTTGCAGTGCAGTGGAGCCTCCTGAATTACACACAATTCAAATGTTCAAATCATATGAAACACTTTTTTTTTTTTGGTTGCCAAATTTAGCCAGTGTTAAAAAAGCTGCACTAGAAATAAATGTATACTGAAATATAAGATGCAGAAAAACAAAATAATAAACCAAAATGAGAGTTGTGGATACCAGCATTTTGTTAATGCTCTGGCAAAACACGCCTATTCCTTTTTGTACGGGTTGAAATGGCTCTTGAAACAAAATGTGACTAAAATGAGCTCTTAGCCATTTTTATTTTGTGAAAGAAGCTATTGCGAGTAAAACGGAACAATGACTGACTCTACGGGGCGTCATTCAGTATGAATACGAGGAAGTACCCTGGTTGTCTTTTTTTTCTTTCTCCCTTTACTGGCTGTTATGGGAAAATGGCGACAAGGTTTGTTGTTGTTTTTTTAAATCAGGGTGTTTCTCTCAATTTCCCACTGATAGGAGGTACAATAGCATCCTTTCCCAGTGGAAGTGGGGTCGCGCAACACATCAAATGTAACCCCTGGAGCCGCCCTTGGAAGTGTGATACGTTTAATGATGGTTTTACTGACGAGGTGATGAGTGTTACGGGAGGATTACCTGTGTTTTGACAATAACGCCGCGCCGACTGTTATGTAACCTGGCGGGAACAGGGCGCTGTCTGGCACGCGGACGTGCTTCGAGTGTCACTAGGCCGCAGAATTGCTTCATTGGAAGAACATTTCATGCAAAGGTTGCAAAACTTTACTTTAATATGTTCTTTGGCATGCGTTAGTGATGCAAATTTTGTCAAATCATGCCCACACTGCTATTACATCATGTAAACTCAACATGTAGATGACTCTCCTGATAATGCAACATTTAATTTAGGGATGTCCGATAACATCGGACTGCCGATGTTATCAGCCGATAAATGCTTTAAAATTTGATATCGGGAAATATCGGTATCGGTTTCAAAAAGTAAAATGTATGACTTTTTAAAACACCGCTGTGCACACGGACGTAGGAAGAAATACAGAGCGTCAGTAACCCTTGAAGGCACTGCCTTTGTCACATAAAATCTACGGCTTTTGACACACACACAAGTGACTGCAAGACATACTTGATCAATAGCCATACAGGTCACACTGAGGGTGGCCGTATAAACAACTTTAACACTGTTACAAATATGCGCCACATTGTGAACCCACACCAAACAAGAATGACAAACACATTTCAGGAGAACATCCGCACCGTAACACAACATAATCACAACAGGAAAAAAAAAACAGAATCCCTTGCAGCACTAACTCTTCTGGGACGCTACAATGTACCCCCCGCTAATTCACCAAGTCAAGTATTTCATATATAACCTAACTTGGCTTCTGAGAGCTTCAAAATGTAATGAATAAAATGCTAAAGTTGTTGATAAACAAGCAATTATTTTAATAATTAAATATGGTCATTTTAAATGAATTATTATGATCATTTACAACTAATTATTTCAAATATGTTTATTTTAATGTATAATTCTATGGCTGAATGCAATAAGGAGTCAGAAAAAATACAAATGAAAAATACAATTAATTTTGATGTTTTTAGCAAAATATAATAAAAATGTATTTAGCTTTTTTTTTTAAATTAATAAATATATTTATTTTTAGGTAAGATAAACATAATAATACAATGTATCTCTAGTCTGGATGATTTAGTTCTTGTCACCCTGTTGTCCTCCCGTCTCTTCCCCAAGGATGGCTCCATGAGCTGGGCAAACGCCTGGAGATACTCTACGTCACCAACACGGTCGGCGGCCCGTCTGTGCGCAGCTCGTACATCGCCGCCCTCTACTTCACCCTCTGCAGCCTGACCAGCATCGGCTTTGGCAACGTGTGCGCCAACACGGACGCAGAGAAGATCTTCTCCATCTGCACCATGCTCATCGGCGGTATGCCGGACGCCTTGTATGGAATAACGTGATTGGGCAGGCACGCTGTTTATATTGTGGGAAAGCTGACGTGAAAAAAGGCTGTCCTCACCCAGGTCCGCATGGAGCTGGAGAGGGGCGTGGCCTCCAGCTCCGCCTGAAAATCGGGAGATCTTCGGGAGAATATTTGTCCCAGGGGGTTTTCGGGAGAGGCGCCGAATTTCGGGAGTCCCCCGGTAAATCCGGGAGGGTTGGCAAGTATGACATATCATCAACCTACTCAGTGGCCTAGTGGTTAGACTGTCCGCCCTGAGATCGGTAGGTTGTGAGTTCAAACCCTGGCCGAGTCATACCAAAGACTATAAAAATGGGACCCATTACCTCCCTGCTTGGCACTCAAGTGTTGGAATTGGGGGTTAAATCATCAAAAATGATTCCCGGGCGTAGCACCGCTGCTGCCCACTGCTCCCCTCACCTCCCAGGGGGTGAACAAGGGGATGGGTCAAATGCAGAGGACAAATTTCACCACACTTAGTGTGTGTGACAATCATTGGTACTTTTAAAAAAAAAATTAAATCACAGCGAAATATCAACGCGAAGGGTAAAAAATAAACCCACATACAATCTGATACATCTGATAAATCGCTAAACTTTAGAGCTTTGTTGTAAAAATCTCCTTCCCCGTCTGTCCCGAACATCCGCATTTCAGGGTGGCCGCTCTGGAAACACTCTGTGGAAACGCTCCCCACCCACACTGCTTGGTGCCTGGTCTGAGCTGCTGTGACTTAGATTACCATAGTAACTAGTATATCCTGCAAAAGCGCAGACTCCGACCATTGAAATACGTTGCATACTTTAAGACTTACGGTCATTT